>NC_138951.1:29557500-29785000 GCF_965226115.1 Aulonocara stuartgranti | reverse complement strand
TCTCTGAAAGCATGCCTGATGTTTGAATAGACATGGTCCAAAGTGTGTTCTCCTCTCGTAGCAAAGTCCACAAACTGGACAAATTTAGGAAGCACAGTCTTTAGGCACGCTTTGTTAAAGTCGCCGGCGACAATAAAAACCCCATTGGGGTGGGCAAGCTGTTGTTTGTTTATGGTGTTGAGCAAGAGGCTGAGAGCCGTGCTAATATATAAACAGCTATCACAATAACTACTGTAAACTCCCTCGGGATGTAAAAAGGTCTGCACGAGCCTGCCAGAACCTCCAAATCAGGAGAACAGTGTGTGTGAATGATCCTGCTGTTACAACACCACTCGTTATGCACGTAAACACATAGCCCCCCTCCTCTGCTTTTACCTGAGTTGCTGTTTCTGTCATGCCGGTGTAGCGTGCGGCCTGCTAACTCGACTGCACCGTCGGGAATCAGCGGGTGAAGCCACGTCTCCGTAATAAGAATAATGCTGCAGTTACGTGCAAAGCCTGTGTTGGCTATCTGTAGCTCCAATTCGTCTAGTTTGTGGGTGATGGATCGGAAGGCTCGGAAGTGCTGGCCGGTGTGGATGTTTGCATAGCCTAGCGTCTGAGCCCGACCGGCATCCCCTCTTCTGCTTTCTTTCCCTCCGTCGCCTTCTCCCTCCTAAAAAGCCGCAACACTGCCTTCAAGTCAGGGGACAGGGCTGCGTATAGGGCGGCCAGGGCAGACCTGAGTAGAGGCATCAGGAAAGCTAAGGCTGCCTATAGGAGGAGGATTGAAGATCATTTTGCTGACAACGACCCCAGAAAAATGTGGCAGGGGATCAATCACATTACCAACTACAGAAGCAATAACCAGGCAACATCTAGGACTGATGCCTCACTGGCTGAGGATCTAAACTGTTTCTTCGCCCGCTTTGAGACGACCAGGCCCTCAGCTGCCACACCACTTCCACCCGCCCCCAGCACTGGCACACTAACACTCAGGGAGCATCAAGTGAGGTGTGTTCTAAGGTCAGTGAATCCCAGGAAGGCGGCTGGTCCTGATGGAATACATGGAAAGGTTCTCAGAGCATGTGCTGGCGAACTGACAGGAGTCTTCACTAAAATCTTCAACCTTTCCTTGTCATCAAACACCGTCCCGCCCTGCCTCAAAACCTCCACCATCATCCCCATCGCCAAGAAGACAGCTGTGGCCAGCCCAAATGACTACAGGCCTGTTGCACTTACGCCTGTAGTGATGAAGTGCTTTGAGAGACTGGTCTGTCAGCACATCAGGGCCGGTCTGCCTCCCACTCTGGACCCCCACCAATTTGCCTACAGGACAAATCGTTCCACCGAGGACGCTATCACCATAGCGCTCCACACTGCGCTGAGTCACCTGGAGCACCGAGGAAGCTATGTGAGAATGCTCTTTCTGGACTTCAGCTCAGCATTCAATCATATCATCCCGGAGATCCTGGTCCAGAAACTGTCTCACCTGGGACTCTCCACCCCCATCTGCCTCTGGATCAAGGACTTCCTGACAAATAGTCCACAGTCTGTCAGACTCGGCCCCCACCGGTCCAGCACCATCACACTCAGCACCGGGTCTCCACAAGGATGTGTTTTGAGTCCCCTCCTGTTTACGCTCTACACATCTGACTGCTCCCCTACCCATCTCTCAAACACCATCATAAAGTTCGCGGATGACACCACAGTGGTTGGACTCATCTCAAGGGGGGATGAGTCGGACTACAGAGATGAGGTCAACAGACTGATTGACTGGTGTTCAGTTAACAACCTCCAATTGAACACCACGAAAACTAAAAAACTTATCTTGGACTTCAGGAAGGGCAGAGCAGACCCGGCCCCACTTTACATTCACGGGAACTGTGTGGAGAGGGTACGCTCCATGAGGTTTCTGGGCGTGCAGATCTCTGATTACCTCTCCTGGACTGCAAATACTACGGCGGTGGTTAAAAAGGCCCAGCAGCGAGATTGAGCAATAACAGGTCTGTGATGCCCTTAGATGTCCGGGGCTGCACGCGCGCCACACTGAGTGGATCAGCGTGTGTCTACACTTTCTGAGAGTGCTCAGGAGGAACAACCTGGAGGAGAGGCTGCTGGTGACATTTTACAGAGCCACCATAGAGAGCATCCTAACGTACGGCATAACAACATGGTATGCAGGGTGCTCAGCTGCGGACAGGAAAGTACTGCAGAGGGTCATCAACACAGCCCAGAAGATCACTGGCTGCTCTCTGCCCAGCCTGGAGGTCACTGCAAACTCTCGGTACCTCAGCAGAGCTGGCAATATCATCAAGTACCACTCTCACCCCAGCAACCAACTGTTTGAACTATTACCGTCAGGCCGACGGTACAGGTCACATAAAACCAGGACAAACAGATTCAGGGATAGGTTCTTTCCCAGAGCTATCACCGTAGTAAATAAGCACAAAAACAATTGAACCTATTCCATACCGTCACTGTCATTATATTATGCTGCTATTCATACTGTCATTATATTAATGCTGCTATCCTGTATATATTGTACATACTATTGTTTGAGTACTTACGATTGTTTTTTTGTACTTTTTATATTTTACATTTATATTTATTATTGAAACTTGCACCAAGGGAGTGGCACTCCAATTTCGTTGTACTCTGTACAATGACAATAAAGGCTATTCTATTCTATTCTATTCTATTCTATTCTATTCTATTCTATACATTTCTAGTTCAACCAGAATTACTTTCTAGTCTGTTTTGTTCTTGGAGCCATCAAAATGCTACCCTACCACAGTCATTCATAATATATCGGGAATTTAAATAATTGGTTTTTATTGTGTATTTACTTTCCTCAAAGGGTCTGGTTTTGGAATTAAAAACACACCCGTATGTTGGAAAACTGCTGTCAGAACAAGAAGAAAAAATTAAAAATACCTGGAAATAACAGCCTTTATGATGCTATTTTTGTCTCTGCTCTATCAATAGCATAGGGAACAATGACTGTTAATGAATGCTCGTTCTCTGTTTCATAACCACACATCTAAAAGTGCTGAATCCATCCATCCAGCATTGTATGGTGTGCATACCAGTTATTATTTATTCCTCTCTTGGTTGATGGACTTGGATAAAAACTGTGACCAAAATGTTTGGCACTTGCACAACTGCAAAACAAAATTAACCCTTGTATGGTGTTCGGGTCTGTGAGACCCGTTTTCAGTTTTTCCCAAAAGAAAAATTTAACAATTAATTATTTTTTCAACCTGAAATTCATTGGCTTTGGCTTATTTTCTGTGAAGAACATAAATCCTAACTAATTTTCAGTGACCTAATACTGTACCTCCCCCCACGCATTTACATTACATACAAGGTGTTCGGGTCCACTGGACCCAGGTCTAATAAAAGTGTTGAAAGTGCAGGTCCTGTGTTCCCACACTCTGTCTTCCTCCTTTCTGGTGCTGCTGATAGTGTTTTCCTCCCCTCCTGCTCTCGCACAAAGTTGCACCATTGTTGAAAATTCAACTATCAACACCGTCTGCTCCCACACATTCCCGCACATTTTACCCTCTTTCTTGAGGGATCCAAATTTTATTTTCTCATACCCTGTCCCACCTGCAAATTAGGGGCATAATACTATAAATAAGACTTTGCCAGTGTGGTTCTTTATCACAACTGATCAAGATGGCTAAAGATTATCTGCTGCGAGGGCCATCCAATTGATTTTGGAAGAGAGAGGAGCTTTGGATGATGATGTTGACAAAGAGGTTTCAGAATATTTCACATTTCTGAAAATTCAGAGTCTGACAGTGACTTTGAAGAAGAGGATGAGGTTGAGCACCATTTAGTAACAAAACGAAGACGAGCACCCCATCTGCAGCCAGCTCCAGGACCAGAACAAGCCCACCAGACAGCAAGTGAAGAAATATGGATGTCAATAACTGGTGACATTGAATGGTCTTCTTGCCCAAGAAATGAGCCACCCTGCAGAGCTGTTACTGTGATAAGCCAGGGCCAACACGGCTGACAGTTACTCATGTGCAGGACATCAAGTCTTCATTTGAGCTTTTCATCCCAGATTCCATCCAGAAAATTATTCTGGATTGCAGTAATCTAGAAGGAAGGTGTGTTTTTGGAGAGAGGTGGAAGGAGATGGACCAAATTCATCTAAGAACCCCAAAGGCCTACTTTGGGGTTCTTATCCTTGCAGGAGTTTTCAGGTCCAAAGGGGAATCCACAGAATCCCTGTGGGATGCAGAAACCGGCACGAACCATCAATGTCTCTGGAAAACTTCCACAAAATTTCCAGGATTATCCGTTTTGATAACCGAGACGACAGACCAGCTCGACGGAAGTGAGACAAGCAAGCTGCCATCAGGACAGTGTGGGATAAGTGTGTGCACCACCTCCCCCTGTTTTACAACCCTGGGCCTAATGTCACCATTGATGAGCAGCTGATCCCATTTAGTTGTGAAACATATTGCTTCATGTGTAAATGTGTTGTGTCTTTCCACTCACTCCACTTGATTATAACTGATTTATTTTTATAACATTTTATAAAACAAAAAACGAGAAGCACATTAATTCATAAATGTGGTCTAACAAAGGTAAAGGGAAAAAATTAACCATGTTTGCTGTTCATATGGTTTGTAATTGGGATGAAGTAAACATCTGTTGAGTAATTTAACATAAAATTGTTTGATAGTGTTAAACTCTGGCGGGTCCACCAGACCCATGAACACTGGCTGAGTAAGAAAAATATGAACACCACACGAGGGTTAATATGTATTTGCCTATAAAACTTTTGAAACTTGTGAAATGTTTCTGATTGTTCCCCAGTATATCATAGAAACATAGCTAACTTGCTGCCAAAACTTCTGACCACAAGTGTATACCACCTGAAGTGCACAGAGATGCCCTTCACCCAGTTTCGTCAAGAACAAAGAGGTTTTGTCAGTGAATTTATGTTTCTTATTCACTTCCGATTTTTCTTTAATGATCAGTAATTTCCAGAGAAAGCATTTATCATCCAGTTGCAGCTAAATTTAGCATCCTCTTGATTCTCGATAAATCTTAATAAGATAAGACTTTTTCATCTGCCTGGTTATGTAACAAAAAAAAAAAATCTACAAGGTTTGCTTAATGGTTCAGTAGTGGATATCACTGACTGATCCTACTTGTACCCACTGTTCCCTGCAGACTAAACTCTAATGAGCTTTCTGCTCTTTGTAGTAAGTACACTTAACCCAAATTTGGTGTCATTAACTGGCCATCATATCCTGATAGACTCAAACAAAGAGCTCCACTCCTCACCAACAAGCAACTTGTTTGAGAACATTTTTCTTATTTCCTTCATCATTCTGAGATTAGAGCAGCCCTCTTTCAGGTGTCTCTGATAAGTATGGTCCTGGACGGTCAAGCCTAAGGCCAAAAATATACTGGCTTGTGAATCCATGTGCACAGCTGCACACCACAAACGAGTAGTTATTCCTTTTTTACTACTCATTCAATTGTTAGGTATTTCAAAAACAGTAAAATAAAAAAAATAAAAAATACAGTAAAGAACTAATTATGTCTAAAATTTTCAAACATTTATTTTCTGTCCAACTTGGTGTATAGTGAGACTGCTTGCTTTGCATGGGACCTTGGGAAAGCTACTTAGGTTTATAGAATTAAACCACTCTGTTTCCTTTAAAGTTCTGCTGATTGAAAGAAAAAAAAAATGTCCATGTGCATGGTGTTACATTTCAGTTACCCCTGAACAAGATGTCTGGACCAGGTTGCCATCTAATGGGTCAAAGAGTCTCTGCTCCTAAAAGATAATGCCCTAAAAGGATTTGCGAAGGGCTTGTGGTGGGCATGCCTACCCTGCATACCTCTGTTGACGCACCTGACAACTCTTCCTTCAATGATTTGGGAACTTTGTGATTTCCTGGATATTTACTTTGGTTGGCGGGAAAAAATGCCCAGGGATCTGTTAATTTTGGTGACCCAGAATCTTCATGCTTTGTGAGGCAACAGTACCATCCACTGAGTCACAGTGATGCCCCTTTAGCACATATATTATTTTTAAATACTGCATTTCAAGCAAAATTACCATCAGTGCACTCACGTGTATACATATATTTCTGAACTCTCCCCTTTATCAGTCATGCCAGGACTAGATATTAATTCGCTTATTTAGATAGTCTCAGGTGGGTGAGGCCTTGGGGAAACAACACAAACATACTGAACACGGAGAAAAGAAGTCTTACACTAAACATGAAGACAGAAATAAGGAAACTGGTGGTTTACATTAGGTTTCTTGGGGACAGGGAAGATGGTGGGCCTCTTGAAGCATGAGGGAATTACAGACAAAAGCATCTGCCAGTTTGTGAGTGCATGTTTTGAGGGCATGACCTGGGATGTTGTCCAGTCTGGGAGCTTTCCATGCATTTGCGCATCTGTCCTCCTCTGACAGAAACTCTGGCTTGCTGTGCTTCTCAAAGCGGGCATAGAAGCAGTTCAGCTCCTCAGTTCAGCTCCTCAGTTACAGAAGCAGTCACCACCCCCATGCTGCAGCTCCTCCTAACAGACTATAACAGACTGTTAGTAGTCTGTTATAGTCTTTAGCCCACTCCACATGTGGAGAAATCCAAAACTTCACAACTTTTAGTATGCATGATAAGACTAAAACCAACAGTCCTGCCCTCCATCAGAAAAAGCAAAAAGGGAAACAAAGCAATTATAACAAGTCTGTTTTTTAAATCAGAGGATTATTAACATGCTGAACTGTTGAAAGTGCCTCATTAGTGTTTTTACTACAAGCAGTTAAACACTCACGCGTCTGTTTTTCCAGTGCTTTGTTCTTGTTTTCTGATGTGCCATATGTCTTTTAAATGCATAGCATGTGTTCCTTTCTTCCTTCACTTTTCTTTTATTCTTGTTGTTTTCTTTTAAATAAAAACTGCGGAAAAACAAATGCATGCCATTAATAATTGACACAGGAATCCTAAGAAAATGGAGCAGTCCTTCTACTTTAGCTCGATGCAGAGCATGTTTTGTGAATCTGCAGCTGCAGTGTGTAACAACCCCCTGAAGGACTGGATTTAAAGTTTTGCAGGATGACGTGAAGACTACAGATACTCTTCTTGATTTTTTTCCACCACTCAACCACATGAAACGAGCTTTCACTCCTCAGAGACAGAGCAACGCAGCAAAGCAGTAGAAAAAAAAGCAGGAGGTAGATGATATAAGTCAAACATTGCTGTGTGGGGGATAGGGGAAGCCCGGTGTGGAGTTGGCATGTTCCTGGCCTCTGTTGTTCTAACATCATATCGCCGTACCTGCAGGGAGAACAGAAATCACTGAGCAATGTCTCTGTGCGAGTAGAACTAGCAGGTAGCAGATGTAGGACATGCAGACAGGATCTCCAGCTTTATAAAACATGCCCGTTTGTCACGCTCCCGAAGCACCACTTGTCCTCTCTGTCTGTTCTCCCTAGATTATTACGAGCTGAAGGCATGTCACCTGTCTTCCTCACACACACACACCGCCCACATGTAGGTGTGTTCACCCGTTTTACGCCACGTTTAAATCTGTCAGTCCATCCTTTTTAATTAGCTTGCTTTATGGCTCCTAATTTCTGAGCAGAAACTGGGGTGGACAAGTTTGGGACCAATTGCTAAAATATTATCTGTTTTAAGATTATCTGTTGCACTTCCCAGTTTTTCCACTGAATTCTTATCTATAGACTGCCCAGTACAATCACTGCACAAGCACAAAGGTCCACGGATGTCACAGAGGTCAGAGAGTGGATTGACAGAGACAAAAACCACTAGCCAAAAACAACAAAATGGTGGTGCCGTGGACAGCAATGTTGCCTCACAGCAAGGAGGTTCTAGTCCTAGTAAGAGTCTTTTCTGCGGGATGTTTTCATGTTCTTCTTGAGATCCCTTTAGATTTTTTGTGCCTTCCTGTACAGTCCAAAACATGCATGTTACAATGAAAATAAAGTTTTATAGGTTGAAATAAAATGTAATAAAAATCATATATATTTCATCTCTGTAATATCCTGGATATTAATAATTGAGCTAATCCAGTTGTTATATTTAGTAAACTTTGTAATATATATTGTATTTTTAAATTAGTTGTTTCTGTTACTGGAGCAGCTGTAACTACATAATTTCATGAGGGATTAATTAAAGTATTCTGATTCTGATGTTAGACTAACTGTTAATTCTAAAGTGCAGCATGATTGTGCGATTTTGACTTGCAGTTAAAGGTGCTTTGCTTTATGTTATTACCCGTAAATAATAGCACCAGGAAACAGATGTGCGAGGCCCCCATGCACCATGTTTCCTACCACTGCTTTGAATGCCCAGACTAATTGCGAATAAGGCTGATTTAATATTGGTAACTATAGATGGTATAGTAACATTCATGATATAGCAGTGAGGACAATGTTATACAGTTGTAATAGTTATACATGTTTATATAAGAAATCCCAACCGTCCTACACTGCTCTTGCTACTTTCACTTTCAATCAACTCCTTATTTTATTGTATTAATGTTTTCATGTCACCCTAACCCTAATTCAACCCTAACTCTCTGTTTTGGTAAAACAGTCTTTTTGGAGAAAATGTTGGAGGATGTATATCTATCCACCTCCAGGATGCTTTGTAAACTGCTCTTGAAAATATATTGCTTCTTATTAGACAGCATCGGAGCAGTCTATCTTAACCCCATTAATCATCAGCACTTGTGGAAGTTGATCCACTACCATGCTGACACAGCATATCTGAAAATATCGCACTCCAGGCTGAGAGGGCTTTCTCTGGTTAACCATCCTCCATCTTCCTCCTTTATTTCCATTAACGTTTCATTTTTCTTCACACTTTGATTTAAGTGTGCCAATTAAAACTTTCTTTGTGTTACACCTTTTTAATTAAGGTGAAATCACTTATTCTGAGTTAGTTTTGCCTCACTTACTCTGCTATGATTGTTCACATTGTGTAACCATTTGAAATGTTTTAAAAACTAGAACTTTGCTATAATGAAGATCCTGAAAGGTTTGTATTGTGGTTTAGGGTTTGTTAACGTTATTATTTATCCACCTTAAGCAATCACAAGTCAAAACTCTTCTTCATTTAGTGTATTTATCAAGACATTGGTGTCATGGTCCCCGTGCCTGCCCAGCCGGCCTCACAAGGCTACACTTGTGTTTTTTTTTCTCTTTCTTCCCCTATCTCTCTGCCTGGGCGGAGCTCACAGCTGGCTCCCGCCCTTGGCTCTCACAGCTGTTGGCGATCAGCTGATTATCCGTCTTCTATTTGAGGCTGGGTCACAGATCCTCTCATCGCGGGATGATTGCGCTACTGACGTTAGTCTACCTTTCCAGCTCCCGTGGTCTTACACCTTTATGCCTTCGTGATTTGTGAGTGATTTCTCCCTTTCCCTGTTCCAGCTTATCTTCCCGGACCTGTGACCTCCCCGCAGTACGAACGCGTGTGAGGACGTGAGCGAGCGTGAGAGAGAGAGTGCCTTCCCCTAATCCCCTGGAACCCTGAATTTCCCGTCACTGTATATATTATTGCACGGGTGTGTAAATAAATCGTGTTCTGAGACATCAACCTGCTCTGCGCTTGAGTCCCTGCTTTCAGCTCGTGACAGAATCATCCCGCCAGGAAATGGACTCAGCAGACTCGGCGGCCTCCACTCCCACTCTCGCCACCCTGGCCGCAATGCTGGAGCGACACGAACAGATGTTTGTTCATCTCCGTGGCGAGCTCGCTGCTCTCACGCAGGCTGTGGCCCAACGAACACCCCTGCCGGCAATTCCACCTGCCGCCGCTCCTCTCCAGGAAGCCTCGGCCTCAGCAGTAAGTGCCACACCTCCTGCTTCTTCACTTACCCAAGCTAACAGATTTCTACCCACACCGAAAGCTTTCTCCGGAGAAATTGATAAATGTGCTGGCTTCCTCACTCAATGTGCCCTTCAGTTTCGTCAGCAACCGCAAGCTTTTGCTAACGATGGTGCTAAGATTGCATATATAGTTCAACTACTCCAGGATCGGGCTCTGATTTGGGCTCAAGCTGTGCTTCACGCCAACCCTGACATAACGTATTCTGACTTTTTGGATAAGTTCAAAGGCGTCTTCGATAGAAAATCCACCACGCTCACAGCCGGCCAGCGCCTGCTCGCGCTCAAACAAGGCAAGCGGAGTTTGGCTGATTTCTCTATTGACTTCTTCACCTTAGCTGAACAGACAGAGTGGGGGGAGGAGGCTTTAAAGAGTACTTTGCTTTCTAATGTTAACGAAGACATAAAGAAAGAACTGATGCTTCGTGAACTGCCTTCTTCCCTAGACGCGCTTATGACCCTGTGCGTTCGGCTGGATGACAGAGTACGTGCACACCGGAGCGCGCACACACGGACGGGACAGGAATCACTGGATTATCACGGGGCCTCTCCAGCCGGCCGCGGGCCGCGCGACTCTGACGCCGGTGATGAGGAGGAGCCCATGCAGCTTGGACACTCGCGGCTAACGCCTGCAGAGCGCCAGCGCCGTCTGGCCGCCGGTGAGTGCGTCTATTGTGGCCGTAAGGGTCACTCTGTCTCCTCGTGCCCGACGCTGGCAAAAGGGCGCGCTCGCCAGTGATTGAGAGGGTGCTGGTGGGCGATCTGTCTAGTAAAAACCCTCTCCCCAGACTTCTCTTACCGGCCAAACTTCAAGTACAATCTGTTTTTCACTCGCTTTCAGTACTCATTGACTCTGGGGCTGAGCAGAACTTTATTGACACCTCGCTCGCCGCCAAGCTGAACATCGCTTTGGAGCCCTTGTCACGCCCTCTCCGCGTGCACGCGCTCTCTGGTCACCGCCTGCCCGATATCACTCATGTCTCGGAATTCCTTTCGTTGTCTCTCTCGGGCAATCACACGGAGAGGATTTGTTTTTTTGCATTCACGGCTCCACTCACTCCGCTGGTTCTCGGTCACCCCTGGCTTGTGCTCCATAACCCGCACATTGACTGGGAGAAGGGTGACGTCCTGGGTTGGAGTGTTAATTGTCACATGTCCTGCCTTCGGGCGGCCACGGCGCCCATTCCGCTTCTGCCCTCTGGTTCGCCGTCCGACCCCCCAGATCTTTCGGCGGTTCCGCGGGTCTATCATGACTTGCGTGGCGTGTTCTGCAAGGATCGGGCGCGGTCCCTTCCCCCCCACCGCCCGTATGACTGCGCTATCGATCTCCTTCCGGGGGCTCCGTTGCCGTCTAGCCGCCTGTACAGCCTCTCCCAGCCGGAGCGGGTCGCTATGGAGCGTTACATCTCTGAGTCGCTCACTACGGGCTTGATCCGTCCCTCCTCCTCCCCGGTTGCGGCTGGGTTCTTCTTCGTGGACAAGAAGGACGGTTCGTTGCGCCCGTGTATCGACTTTCGGGGCCTTAACCTGATCACTGTCAAGAACAAGTATCCTTTGCCACTGCTTTCCTCTGCTTTTGAGCTGCTCCAGGGCATGACTGTTTTTACTAAGCTGGACCTGTGCAACGCCTACCACCTGGTTCGCATCCGGGAGGGGGATGAGTGGACGACGGCCTTCAATACTCACCAGGGGCACTTTGAGTACCTTGTTATGCCCTTCGGCCTCACCAACGCTCCCGCTGTTTTTCAGACCATGGTGAACGAGGTGCTTCGTGACTTTGTTAATCGCTGTGTCTTTGTGTACTTGGATGATATTCTCATTTTTTCACTCGCGGAGCATCAGGTGCATGTGAGACAGGTCCTGCAACGCCTCTTGGAGAACCGGCTGTTTGTGAAGGGGGAGAAGTGTGTGTTCCACACGCCTGCGGTGGCTTTCCTGGGCTATATAGTTGAGAACGGAAATCTACGTACCGACCCTGGGAAGGTGCGTGCGGTGGTTGAATGGCCAGTCCCTCCTAATCGCCGCCAACTGCAACGTTTTCTGGGATTCGCTAATTTCTACAGGAGATTCATTCGTGATTTCAGTAAGATCTCTCTCCCTCTCACTAGACTCACCTCTCCGAAGGTTCCTTTTCTGTGGGACCCTGCCGCTCAGCGAGCCTTCGTCCAGCTCAAGGAGAGGTTATCCTCAGCGCCCATCCTCCGGCAGCCGGACCTCACAAGGCAGTTCGTGGTGGAGGTCGACGCTTCTGACTCCGGGGTGGGGGCGGTTCTCTCACAACAGGAGGACGGTAAGCTTCACCCGTGTGCTTTCTTCTCTCGCCGTCTCTCACCCGCAGAAAGCAATTACAACGTCGGGGATCGGGAACTCTTGGCCATAAAACTCGCCTTGGAGGAATGGAGACATTGGCTGGAGGGGGCTGCTCACCCATTCATTGTTTGGACGGATCACAAGAACCTGGAGTACATCCGTTCGGCCAGACGCCTCAGTACTCGGCAAGCCAGGTGGGCATTGTTCTTCGCTCGCTTTGATTTCACCATCACCTACAGGCCCAGATCTCGCAACGTGAAACCGGATGCCCTGTCCCGGCAGTTTTCCACCACGGAGGAGGAGTCGGTACCCGAACCAGTTCTGCCGGCGGCCTGGGTGGTTGGAGCCGTTTCCTGGGAGATTGAATCCCTCATTCAGGAGGCACAAGAGACTGAACCGGATCCTGGGACCGGCCCAACGGGCCGCCTCTTCGTCCCCTCGGCGGTCCGCTCCCAGGTACTCCAGTGGGCTCACACTGCCCGTTTCTCATGCCACCCCGGGGTCTTCCGTACCCTGTCCTTCCTTCGACGCTACTTCTGGTGGGGCACCATGGCGAGGGACGGCAGGGAGTTTGTGACCGCCTGCCCCGCCTGCGCCCAGAACAAGCGGTCAAACCAACCTCCGTCGGGCCATCTTCTACCTCTCCCTACGCCGGCTCGACCATGGTCACACATCGCGCTGGACTTCATCACTGGACTGCCTCCTTCTGCAGGTTACACCGCCATACTAACTATCATCGACCGTTTCTCTAAGGCCGCACACTTTGTCGCCCTTCCTAAACTCCCTACGGCTCTGGAGACGGCTCGGCTCCTCGCCTCACATGTGTTCAGGCTCCACGGGATCCCCGAGGACATCGTCTCAGACAGGGGACCACAGTTCACTTCCCGAGTATAGAAGGAGTTTTGCACCGCATTGGGGGCCAAGGTCAGCCTCTCTTCCGGTTTCCACCCACAGAGCAACGGACAGTCCGAACGGGCTAACCAGGAGTTGGAAGCTGCCCTCCGGTGTGTTGCCTCCCACAATCAATCAACCTGGAGTGAACAGCTGCCATGGATCGAGTACGCCCACAACAGCCACGCCTCCGCCGCCACGGGCAGGTCACCCTTTGAGGCATCCCTGGGCTACCAACCACCCCTGCTCCCAGCTGTCGAAGGTGCGCACTCTGTCCCCTCTGTTCAGGCTCACCTCCGCAGGTGCCGCCGGGCCTGGCGTGCTACTCGGGCCACTCTACACACTAAGGAGCGCAACAAAGCCCTCGCTGACCGTCACCGGACACCGGCCCCTGAATACTCCATCGGTCAACAGGTATGGCTGTCTACCCGTTTTGTGCCGTTGCGGATGGAGTCTAAGAAGCTGTCACCTCAGTTCATTGGCCCCTTTCCCATAGACTCCATTGTCAACCCTGTGTCCGTTCGCCTCAAGCTGCCTCGTACCATGCGGATTCACAATGTTTTCCATGTGTCCCAGGTCAAGCCGGTGCTCTCCAGCCCGCTGTGTCCTCCTGCCAGGCCCCCGCCGCCCCCCCGGCTTGTGGGTGGTCAGCTGGTCTATGACATCTCCCGCATCATGGACTCCCGGCGCCGGGGCAGGGGTTTTCAGTACCTGGTGGATTGGGAGGGCTACGGGCTAGAGGAACATTCCTGGGTGCCTCGGGCGGCTATTCTGGACAGGAATATGCTTCGGGACTTCCATCGCAGGCATCCAGGTAAGCCTGGTGGGTCGCCGGGAGGCTCCCGTTGAGGGGGGGGTACTGTCATGGTCCCCGTGCCTGCCCAGCCGGCCTCACAAGGCTACACTTGTGTTTTTTTTTCTCTTTCTCCCCCTATCTCTCTGCCTGGGCGGAGCTCACAGCTGGCTCCCGCCCTTGGCTCTCACAGCTGTTGGCGATCAGCTGATTATCCATCTTCTATTTGAGGCTGGGTCACAGATCCTCTCATCGCGGGATGATTGCGCTACTGACGTTAGTCTACCTTTCCAGCTCCCGTGGTCTTACACCTTTATGCCTTCGTGATTTGTGAGTGATTTCTCCCTTTCCCTGTTCCAGCTTATCTTCCCGGACCTGTGACCTCCCCGCGGTACGAACGCGTGTGAGGACGTGAGCGAGCGTGAGAGAGAGAGTGCCTTCCCCTAATCCCCTGGAACCCTGAATTTCCCGTCACTGTATATATTATTGCACGGGTGTGTAAATAAATCGTGTTCTGAGACATCAACCTGCTCTGCGCTTGAGTCCCTGCTTTCAGCTCGTGACAATTGGATGATTAATAATTAACATGTACATGGATCTCTTCTGTTCAGAAAACTGGAATCTGTAACTAGTTAACTGCAGCCAACTTCCCAAAGGAAAGTAACTATCTTACAGAGTTTTGTGTATAAGAATGTGCATCTATCTGATTGGTTAAAAGAGGTGGGGAGGAGCCATGGTTTAAACTAATTTCTTTAATGTGACTGAGCTGGAGCTGTTTTGCAAAGACGAATGGGCAAGGATTTCAGATTTGCAAAGCTGGTAGAGACATACCCTAAAAGACTGGCAGCTGTAATTGCAGCAAAACTGGTTCTACAAAGTATTTACTCAGGGGGGCTGAATAATTATGCACACCCCACTTTGCAGTCATTTATTTGTAAAAAAAAAAAATGTTTGGAATCATGTATGATTTTTGTTCCACTTCTCACGTGTACACCACTTTGTATTGGTCTTTCATGTGGAATTCCAATAAAATTGATTCATGTTTGTGGCTGTAATGTGACAAAATGTGGAAAAGTTCAAGGGGGCCGAATACTTTTGAAAGCTACTGTATGTACAGGTGTGTGTCTGCACTTGAAGACCGAGCCTACATCTGCTCTGGATTAAATTGTTAAAGTCATTGTGTTTACACAAAGCAACATATATTTATACACAAAAAAGGAAGCGATAACCAAGGACAGAGAAACTGGGATGTGATTTGCATTCATAAATTGAAATTGTTTGTCATACACTCTTCCACTCAGTTCCTGTTCTGTGCCTGCCAGAGTCACAGACTGAATTCTCTCACTGATGCATGCATTCAGAGACAAACACAAGACAGTTAAATGATAGCGCCACGGTTTCAAAAGTAACTCAGATTACAGGGCCTGAAAAATAAATACATATTACAAACTAGTCAAGTGTCAAAAATCACAAGCAAAACACCAAAACCACAGTAAATGAGGCTTTTACAGAACACCAGAAAAAAAATACTAATAAATATACATGATCGTTTTTATAGACACTCAAGTATAGCTACAGTGTTGTCAGCATGTACAGGGAGTGCAGAATTATTAGGCAAGTTGTATTTTTGAGGAATAATTTTATTATTGAACAACAACCATGTTCTCAATGAACCCAAAAAACTCATTAATATCAAAGCTGAATGTTTTTGGAAGTAGTTTTTAGTTTGTTTTTAGTTTTAGCTATTTTAGGGGGATATCTGTGTGTGCAGGTGACTATTACTGTGCATAATTATTAGGCAACTTAACAAAAAACAAATATATACCCATTTCAATTATTTATTTTTACCAGTGAAACCAATATAACATCTCCACATTTACAAATATACATTTCTGACATTCAAAAACAAAACAAAAAAAAATCAGCGACCAATATAGCCACCTTTCTTTGCAAGGACACTCAAAAGCCTGCCATCCACGGATCCTGTCAGTGTTTTGATCTGTTCACCATCAACATTGCGTGCAGCAGCAACCACAGCCTCCCAGACACTGTTCAGAGAGGTGTACTGTTTTCCCTCCTTGTAAATCTCACATTTGATGATGGACCACAGGTTCTCAATGGGGTTCAGATCAGGTGAACAAGGTGGCCATGTCATTAGTTTTTCTTCTTTTATACCCTTTCTTGCCAGCCACGCTGTGGAGTACTTGGACGCGTGTGATGGAGCATTGTCCTGCATGAAAATCGTGTTTTTCTTGAAGGATGCAGACTTCTTCCTGTACCACTGCTTGAAGAAGGTGTCTTCCAGAAACTGGCAGTAGGACTGGGAGTTGAGCTTGACTCCATCCTCAACCCGAAAAGGCCCCACAAGCTCATCTTTGATGATACCAGCCCAAACCAGTACTCCACCTCCACCTTGCTGGCGTCTGAGTTGGACTGGAGCTCTCTGCCCTTTACCAATCCAGCCACGGGCCCATCCATCTGGCCCATCAAGACTCACTCTCATTTCATCAGTCCATAAAACCTTAGAAAAACCAGTCTTGAGATATTTCTTGGCCCAGTCTTGACGTTTCAGCTTGTGTGTCTTATTCAGTGGTGGTCGTCTTTCAGCCTTTCTTACCTTGGCCATGTCTCTGAGTATTGCACACCTTGTGCTTTTGGGCACTCCAGTGATGTTGCAGCTCTGAAATATGGCCAAACTGGTGGCAAGTGGCATCTTGCGCCTTGGTTTTTCCACACGCTTCTTGTGACGCTGTTGACTATTTTGAAAGAAGCGCTTGATTGTTCGATGATCACGCTTCAGAAGCTTTGCAATTTTGAGACTGCTGCATCCCTCTGCAAGATATCTCACTATTTTTGACTTTTCTGAGCCTGTCAAGTCGTTCTTTTGACCCATTTTGCCAAAGGAAAGGACGTTGCCTAGTAATTATGCACACCTGATATAGGGTGTTGATGTCATTAGACCACACCCCTTCTCATTACAGAGATGCACATCACCTAATATGCTTAATTGGTAGTAGGCTTTCGAGCCTATGCAGCTTGGAGTAAGACAACATGCATGAAGAGGATGATGTGGACAAAATACTCATTTGCCTAATAATTCTGCACTCCCTGTAGACCTGCTTTGGACTTCACTTTTTCTTCACACCAAATTGTATGAAAAAAGTAACATGTAATAACAAAAGTGACAGAAAGACACGGAGTAATAGGTATCAAATTGCCAGGAAGCAAGAGTGAGTTTTGTTCGCTTCTAGCAAACAATAAGTGGCATTAGTTTTTAGGGGTGGCTGTACTTCAGGAGGTAGATCAGGTCAGTTACTAATCGGACGGTTGATGGTTTAATTGTCTTAGTGTCATATTATGGGCAATATAATAAAATCACAACACTAAACCAGACTCAACATAGGTTCACTCTTGACTTCACTCTTTGATTAGGAAGACTAGATTCTATTTTTGGATCAGAAAAACTAGATTGGTATCACTGGAAATAAGCTCATGTATTCAATTCAGTTCTACGTTCTGTATGTTTACTAGAACACACAGAATGTGCTCTAGTAAAGCTGTCATTTAGAAGTAGTCATTTACTTATTTGAGGCTTGGTTGTTTGATCCCTGGTTATTCCAGTCTGCATGCCAAATATACTGGGCAAACTACTAACCTTAAGTTGCTGCAGATGATAACAGCCAATTATTGAAACTGTACCGCCTTATCCTAGATTTCTTTTTAATAAACATAAAAACACTTTTTAATATTAAGCATATATATAGCATATAGAACACCACTGCACTCTTCATTATTGCTTTTCTCACCACTCAGTCAAAATCAAAACTGGATGGGCTTTAGAACATAAACACTGTCAAAAGTGGTAGAGGAGAAATTCTTGGTGTTAGTGACAAGTCATTAAAACTTAAGAATATTTATCTCATAACCCCTGTTCTCTGAAAACATCAGCTCATGGAATAAATGGTGGTTAGCTGGTTAGATCTCCTAAAGGCCTGAGTGTAACCCTGGAATTACCCTGTGTGATTTGTGTACTTGAATACTGCTGATGTATTTTTCTTATGTAAGAGCCAGGAAAAGGACCATCTTTAAAGACAACTTTTTACAACCACTTAACTTAGTGGTTCAAATGGTGACTGTGAAACTTGGGAGGAGCCCATGTACTGTTCTCATAAAATGACAGACTAGCAGGTATTAACTCACTGAACCATCTATGTAGTCCTCATGGGAGGCTTAAATGGCTGCCATATAGACCTTAATCATCGAAAGGATGAACCAATGGAACCAAACATCCCTTTGAAAGATCATTATCATTGGTAGACCTGTATCTCTCACCTCTCTTCCTCTAATTAGTATGGGAGAAAGCAGGTCCTGGCACACCTAAATGTATAGTGAGGGGACGCCTAGCAGAGGCCCCGATCACGAGGTCTTTAATGCACACCTCCAGCAGAGCTTCAACAGCATTCCAAGGGAGACTGGGGACACTGAGTCCAAATGGACTGTGTTCAGCACCTCCATTGCCAAAGCCATTGCACTCAGCTGCAGCTGCAAAGTACTGCCTGTCGTGGTGGTAACCCCTGAACCAAATGGTGGAC
Source organism: Aulonocara stuartgranti (assembly GCF_965226115.1). Classification (NCBI taxonomy): domain Eukaryota; kingdom Metazoa; phylum Chordata; class Actinopteri; order Cichliformes; family Cichlidae; genus Aulonocara; species Aulonocara stuartgranti. Next base: position 29,766,537 of record NC_138951.1, on the reverse strand, counting down.
ACCAGAGGTGAAGTTAAGCTGTGGCACTTCGGAGGCAGCTGATAGGAAGGAATACTTCAAGAAGCTCCTTAATCCCACTGGCACGTCTTCTGTGGAGGAGACAGAGTCTGGGGATGAGGGAGACGACTCACCTATCTCTGGGGGCGAGGTCACTGTACAGAAGTATAGAAGTACAGAACTTCTTATTTAGACATGGCTTTTGTTTTTCTTCATTTATATTTTATTTACTGAATAAGTATTTCCTCTTTATATGATTGATAACCTTTCTAAACTTTTTGATACATTTTTAACATGGTTATATAAATAAACATTTTTCTGTTCATGATGCCACTCAGTGACAAAAGGTTTGTGCAGCTGCTTTTTATGACTCTTTTTAATGTCTGACAGCAGATGTAAAATCAATAACCTTCCCAGACACGTTTGACTTGTATATCAGTAATCATTTCATCAAAGCTTTTCAAATGTTAGATATGGGAATAATGTCTCCCTCCCTCCCTTTCTGTCTGTTTTCATGCTTCGTCCTAGTTTCTCTGCTTGACTTTTTGTTTCTGTTTTCCGCCTTTTACAGTTCCATCGGTACATGTGAGGCAGCTTTAATGGCAAAGCTGCACAGCGCACAGATGTTGAAACTGTCAGGAAATTTTCTGTGCAGTGAAGATGAAATTTGACCAAATCGAGAGAAGACTGCTTTGATGAAGAACTGGATGGGGAACTAATCAAGTCTAATTTTACTAATGAGCCTCTTCACCAGCAATGTTAAGTAGGGCATATAACGTCTGGGAATGCATGAAAAATGAACCGAGAGATAAAGTGGCAGAAGTGATAGGTAAAGCTGTAAAATTAGGCCAGTGACTCTTATTATAATTATGATTTTTAAGTATTTTAACTATGTATTAGGCAACCTTTCAAGTATTAGCACTTTGTATTAACAATGTGTGAAATGACTTGAATGTAATTCCAAAAATAAACTTTCTTAGGTTATTTTGGGTGTCTCCAACAGCTTGAGATCTATTACAAATCAAAAGGCAATCCCAGTTATGCTCACTTTTGATTCTCTCCTTGTTTCCACCTTCACTATTATCAATGAGCAATAATAGCTGGTTGGTATAGCGAGTATATTCTGCTAACTACAAAGATTAAGAAACTGCTAGCTTCTAGCACAACAACCATGAAGACAAAAAAGGACAACAAAAAGAATACTCATACAAATTCAGATATATTTTCCTTGTAACAACAACAACAACTAGATTTATTTATCCATGTTAGCTAATGTTAACTCAGTCGTAGGCCAGAGATTATCCCAGCTGTCATAGGGCCAGAGGCAGGGTACACCCTGGACAGGTCACCAGTATGTCACAGGGCTAACACACAGAGACAAACAACCATTCGCACCTATTGGCAATTTAGATTGATCTATTAATCTATTCCCACTAACTGGATGTCTTTGGGGGAGGAAGGCAGAGTACCCAGGGAGAACCCATGCAATCTACACATAGAAAGACCCCAGCCTGATGGCGGAATTGAACTCGGGACCTTCTTGTTGTGCGGCAATAGTGCTAGCCACCGTGCCACCACGCTGCCAAAGTAGCACTATGTAAAATTAAATTTAACACAGTGTTACTGGCATTTACATTAAGAATAACAGTTTTGTATACTTTGTCTGGCCAAAATGTAATTTGACATCAGAGGAAAATAGTCAACATTAGCAAGCCTTTTGATATGTGGAACAACTGTTTGGATTTGGGGATCAAATCTCATTTTAAACTAGCATGTCTGCTTACATGTACAAAAGCAAGCTATCAGACATAACAAAATCTTGGGTAGATAAAATTCATCAATACTTTCTGTGCCTCATCAGCTAACATCGTGCACTAACAATATTAATTCTAAGTGACTAGTTGGCTAACTATCTGAATGATATAACCAGCCAGCATGATTTATGATACCCACTTACGCATATTGTACATTTTAGCGATCAGCAAATCATATAATAGCCATAGATAGAATAAAAGATGGATGTAGCTTGTCTGAAAAGTGAAACCCACATAGAACTATATCAAGCCAGAAAATGATTTGCTCTTTGAACTGAGTGTTTTTGTGGCAAAAGTCAGTAGGAACTAGAAGACATTTTGCTGAAGACATTTTTCTCATAGTTTTTCATTTTTTGTTTTTGTTTTTATTAGATAAGATTAATATAAGTATAATAAACTCCCCATTTAGGGTAATTTATGTATCTGAGGACACATGAAGCAGTGATTTTATGAACTTCACTGAGTGAATGGGTTATTTGCAGAGAGGAATTTCCCCACGAGGATCAATAACGTATACATTATTATTATTATTATTATTATTATTATTATTATTATTATTATTATTATTATTATCAGTAGTAGTAGTAGTATTATTACTTCTTTTTCATAAAAGCTCTGGCCAAAGACAGACTGGTTTTCCATTAAACCTGCACCCATTTCCCCCATGTTCCTTAGAATGACGTGGTAGCTCTCTGCAAAGATAGAAATTTGATGAGAATCAATATAGTGTTGCTCAGACACTGGCTGTCTGTTTGGACAGAGGCAGCTTTGGCAGCAGTGAGCGGCACCATGCTGATTGCTTGTGTGGTAACAGACACAGAAACAGAAAGCAGTACATGGAGAATTATGAAACAAATGAAAGCTTAGTATTGATGAAAATATGCTTACAATTATGCAGAACAGCACTTTTTATTCAGTACCTGCCTTTGAAAGCAGCATCAGTGCAGCTCTGTGATATCTAAGATAATGAACTAAACTTTTTTCATCTGTTTACAAAAAATATGACAACATTTATGGCATGGCTGTGTACAAAAAACAACAAAATGGTAAATGGCCTGTATTTGTATAGCGTTTTACTAGTACCTAAGGACCCAAAGCACTTTACACATCCAGTCACCCACCCATTCACACACTGATGATGGCAAGCTACATTGTAACCACAGCCACCCTGGGGCGCACCGATAGAGGCGAGGGTGCCGGACACTGGCGCCACCGAGCCCTTTGACTACCACCAGTAGGCAATGGGTGAAGTGTCTTGCCCAAGGACACAACGACTGAGACTGTCCGAGCCGGGGCTCGAACCGGCAACCTTCCGATTACAAAGCAAACTCCCAACTCGTGAGCCACGATCACCCAACAACAAAACCCCTGATCATAGCATAGATTGCTAGATCAGGGGTCTTTAACTTCTCGAGGGCCGGTGTCCTGAAACTTTTCCACGTGTCCCTGTTGCAACACACCTGAATAAAATTAGTAGGTCATTATCAAGAGTACATAACTTCTCTGCATACTGAAGTGGCAACCCCTAACCCTACTAAAGTAAATTTAAGTTAATGTAAGTGTTTGGAAAAATGTACTTCTAAAAATACTTTTATTGCACCATGTTCATTCACTCAGGAGCTGCTGCTGCATCACTGGCAAACTAGACCCAGTTTGCTAGAAACTTAGAGGAGAACAAGGTTTTTCAATTGTGACTCACAAACTTTGGAATACATTGCCTTTAAATATTCAACAGGCATCTTCACTTCCTGTTTTTAAGTCTCTTTTGAAAACATGTCTTTTTTCAATAGCATTTGGACTGGTGTGAGTTAATATGCTCCTTTTATTGTCTTTGTTTTATTTTATGTGAGTGGTTTTATCTTTTGTTTTATACCGTGTTTTTGTGTCTGTACAGTACCTTGGTTAAACTTTCTGTTTTTAAACGTGCAATATAAATAAATTGGATTTGAATTTAAATCCCCATTCATACCTTCTGTCAGGCGACCTCAAAAGCTGACAGTCAATTTCAATTCAATTCAATTTTATTTATATAGCGCCAAATCACAACAACAGTCGCCTCAAGGCGCATTATATTGTACAGTAGATCCTACAATAATAGATACAGAGAAAACCCCAACAGTTATATGACCCCCTATGAGCAAGCACTTTGGCGACAGTGGGAAGGAAAAACTCCCTTTTAACAGGAAGAAACCTCCGGCAGAACCAGGCTCAGGGAGGGGCGGCCATCTGCTGCGACCGGTTGGGGTAAGAGAAGGAAAACAGGATGAAAGACATGCTGTGGAAGAGAGACAGAGATTAATAACAAGGATGATTCAGTGCAGAGAGGTCTACAAACACACAGTGAGTGAGAAAGGTGACTGGAAAGGAAAAACTCAATGCATCATGGGAATCCCCCGGCAGCCTACGTCTATTGCAGCATAACTAAGGGAGGATTCAGGGTCAGCTGATCCAGCCCTAACTATATGCTTTAGCAAAAAGGAAAGTTTTAAGCCTAATCTTAAAAGTAGAGATAGTGTCTGTCCAATCCAAATTGGAAGCTGGTTCCACAAAAAAGGGGCCTGAAAACTGAAGGTTCTACCTCCCATTCTACTTTTAAATACTCTAGGAACAACAAGTAAGCCTGCAGTGCGAGAGTGAAGTGCTCTAATAGGGTGATATAGTACTACAAGGTCATTAAGATAAGATGGGACCTGATTATTTAAGACCTTGTATGTGAGGAGAAGGATTTTGAATTCAATTCTGGATTTAACAGGAAGCCAATGAAGGGAAGCCAAAAAAGGAGAAATCTGCTCTCTCTTTCTAGTCCCTGTAAGTACGCAAATGGAAGAAAGCAGTCTTACATATTTGTTTAATGTGCACTGAAGGACATGTCCTGGTCAAAAATGACTCCAAGGTTCCTCACAGTGTTACTGGAGGCCAAGGTAATGCCATCCAGAGTAAGAATCTGGTTAGATACCATATTTCTAAAATTTTCAGGGCCGAGTACAATAACCTTTAGTTTTATTTTAATTTAGAAGCAGAAAATTAGAGGCCATCCAGGTCTTTACATCTTTAAGACATTCCTGCCGTTTAACTATTTGGTGTGTGTTATCTGGCTTCATAGACAGATAGAGCTGGGTGTCATCTGCATAGCAGTGAAAATGTATACTATGTCTTCTAATGATACTGCCTAAGGGAAGTATGCATAATGTAAACAGAATTGGTCCTAGCACTGAACCCTGTGGAACACCATAATTGACCTCAGTGTGTGAAGAGGACTCTCCATTTAGATGAACAAATTGGAATCTATTAGATAGATATGATACAAACCACTGCAGTGCAGTACCTGTAATACCTACAGCGTGCTCTAATCGTTCTAATAGAACATCATGGTCAACAGTACCGAACGCTGCACTGAGGTCTAGCAGGACAAGCACAGAGATGAGTCCACTGTCAGAGGCCATAAGAAGATCATTTGTAACCTTCACTAAAGCTGTTTCTGTGCTGTAATCAGAATCAGAATCAGAATACTTTATTGATCCCTGGGGGAAATTATTTTTTTTACAGTGCTCCATTATAAACCAACATTAAGACAAGACAGACAATACACTAACTAAGAATAGTACAATATATACATATATGTATATACATACATACATACATGCATACATAAGTCACTCATAAATAAATAGCTGAAAAAGAAACGTGTAGTTATAGCAGCAAACAGTGTGTTAAGTGGATGCGTTGTACAGGGAGATGGCCACAGGCAGGAAAGATTTCCTGTGTCGTTCAGTGGTGCTTTTTTGGTAATCTCAGTCTCTCACTGAACATGCTCCTGTGACTGACCAGCATGTCATGGAGTGGGTGGGAGGTGTTATCCAACATTGTCTTTATCTTGGACAGCATCCATAATCTCAGTCCAGCTCCATCCCCACAACATTGCTGGCCTTACGGATTAGTTTATTGAGTCTGTTGGCATCTGCGACCCTCAGCCTGCTCCCCCAGCATGCAACAGCATAGAGGATTGCACTGGCCACAACAGACTCATAGAAAATCCTCAGCATTTTCCGGCATATGTTGAAGGACCTCAGTCGCCTCAAAAAATAGAGACGACTCTGGCCCTTCCTGTAAAGTGCTGTGGTGTTTTTAGCCCAGTCCAGTTTATTGTCAATGTGTACTCCAAGGTATTTATAGTCCTCCACAATGTCAACACTGACCCCCTGGATTGAAACAGGGGTCAAGTGTTTCCTGGTCTTCCTGAAGTCCACGATCAGTTCCTTGGTCTTTGCCACGTTGAGCTGCAGATGATTCTGCTCACACCACGTGACAAAGGAGTCGACCACAGCCCGGTACTCTGTCTCATCATCCCTGCTGATGCAACCACCGCAGAGTCATCAGAAAACTTCTGAAGATGGCAGGTCTCTGTGCAGTGAGTGAAGTCTGTGGTGTAGAGGGTGAAGAGGAAGGGGGAGAGGACAGTCTCTGAAACCTGACTGAAACTCTTCAAATAAGCCATTCCTCTGCAGATGATCTGCTGGCAGTTTGACAACTACTTTCTCAATGATTTCTGAAATGAAAGGAAGGTTGGAGATTGGCCTATAATTAGCTTAGACAGATGGTTGGGCATTGTCTTACAGAAGTTTCAGACCTTGGCCCTTAACGTAAAAACTTGTTCCTTTTTTCACATGGCTCATGTTGATTGTGTGACAACTCAAGCGGAATTTATGATCCCACAAATATGTCAGTCCACGTACACTTTTTGTTTGAACAAAAAGGGAAGAGAGGTTTTCACCCACCTGAGACTTGCTCCCATGCAATCCTTCAAGATCTCGAGATAACTATAACTATAAAAACACAATATATAAACATATGTCAACGTAAATTTTAAATGTACATGTTGCTCCTAAACTTCTCCCGAAAAAATGCAGGCGTAGTCAGGAAGCATTCGGTGTGTATAGTTTATTCTGCCGGCCTCCCAGGTGCACAAAAGATTATTTACAAAGAAAATAAACAACTGACTTAATTCAAAACAAAACACAAAAATCTATATACAAAACAGAAGCGGCTGAGCCAGTCTGCATGTTACTCTCACTGTAACATCTCACAGAATGCCCAGGTAGGCCTTGAAATGTGGGCAGAAATCTGTGCCATCAGAAACTGAATTTGAATAAGTTAAATTCGAATTTGAATTGCTGGGATTGAATCTGAATTGTAACTTGAACAAATGCTTTTACAAACTGAATATGAATTAGCCTAATTTGAAATTCAATTTATTGGTTTGAAAATGATCATCACTAAATTGAAATTGAATTTTAGATTTTGAAAATTAATTTTAATAATCGAAATTTTAATCATATACGTAATAATTTAAATATGAATGTTGCAAAAACATATTTTTACTCAATGATCATCTCTCATATGGACTATTGTTTGACGTCCTGGTCACTTGCTTGTCCAACAACACTTAAAACTATTGAAAACATTTATAAAAGAAGTTTAAAACTACTTGACAAAAAACCGACTTCCCACCACCACTGTCATGTGTTAAAAAAACATTAATTACTGAACTTCAATAACCTAATGAAACTTAAAAGAGTGTGTTTAGTATATAAAGTCTTACACTCCCTTGCTCCACCACTAAAGCAGTTCATTAAGCATAAAGAAAGCTCAGACAGGACCACTCGAGCTTCAATCCGAGGAGACTTGTTTATACCCCACAGCATTTGGGCAGAACGTCCTCTCTGTCAAGGGTGACCATCTGTGGAACAGTCTTCCTCAACCCATTAGAGAATGCTCTACACTCAATTTGTTTAAGGCAAAGGTTAAAAACTGGTTATGGACAAATCAAGTGTGTGATCATGTATGAGTTGTATAGTTTTAATGTTTTATTTGGGAACAGAATGGTGTGTATGTGTAAGTTTGGTGATGGAGTTTTTATTATGAATGAATGATGAATTTTTATGAATTATTATGTCTATTTTTTATGCTTAAGGACAACAGATGGAAATTAGTCCTTGGCTATAATCTGGTATGTTTACATTCATGTAATTTTTTTTTACATTTATGTTCATTAACATGTACTGTCCTAAATAAATAAATAAATAAATAAATAATTTGCTTTGAAACCGTATTTTATCCTTTAAACAATTAGCTCTCAAATGATTTCAGATTCACTTCTCGCCATTCAGTTTCAGTTCCAAAATTCCGTTTTTTGGGACTTACATCTGGTTCCGGTTCAAGCGCAGATTAATAGAACTACGTTTTACTAGCGGACCGAAAGTGTTACTGACGGGAATCTACAGCATCTTGAGCTGAATTAAGACTTCAGAAGTCATTTGTCATGTCGAATCACCAGCGGATAAACTCTCAGGTTGGTAATAAATGTATTACATGTATAAGAACAAGCGTCATGTTAACAAATGATAGCCGTACAGTAACTTTTATGCCTTATGTAGCTGTTAGCTGAAAACGCAAATTTAGCATAGTTTGCCCTGGATTCAGCTTTGACAAACAAATACAATCGACTGTTTCTAGTAGAATTCCAAAGTTGTCATCTTGTACCCTCTCAGAGTACCCCCTCTGTATGCTTGCAGAGACCCCTACAGTAGGGAAACATGCAAAACAGTGTCCAAACCTTTGTATTTTAGCTTTATTTATGTCTTACACAGCATCCCAACTCTTTAGCTAACTTAATAACTTTAGCTAAAGGGAATAGTTAGTCTAATTCATTAATACAGCATTACTGGATCACCTCTGTTTGAAGTGATATAATATGATATATAACTGTCACTGTGTTTAACTGCCATAATAATTCTTAGGGTACTGAGTGCATGCTTAATTCGATTTTTTTTTTTTAACATACTACTCCATTGCTATGTTTGACAGGCTGAAGTTGTCAGGTCACCTCCTAAATCGACCATCTGTTACAGGTGTTTTGTGCCAGAAATGGAGTGTCCACTGAAGACTGAAGATACTGAATCTCTACGCCTTGCCATTGATCCCTCTTGTGCCTTCATCTAGACAAGACACATTAACTTAACCACTCTCACATGCTCTGTACCTACATCACCTTCACTGACAGTCGTAGCTGAGGGTGAAATTATAAGAATGTGTTATTTTGCAAAGTGCTCTCTAGGGTTCCTAAATAAAATATGGCATTGAGGTCATTTCTTTTGAATTAATCCCTTCTTCTGAAATATAAGAACCTCTCCTGGTTTTAATGGCACTTTGGATTTCCTTACTTTCTGTTCCACTCCCAACCCCAAATAGATGCTGACAAGCTGACACAGTAACATGGAAGAGGGAAAGAAGTTGGAAAGGACTACTACAAATAAAGCTAATGCCTAACAATGAAAAATGTAAAATAAGAACAATAATAATAATAAAGATAAAAAATGAAGTAACAAGTTTTTAGTTTATTCCAAATGATCATCCAGATGTCTGTGACAAACACCATAATGGAAGGCCTTTGTCATCACATGCTTAAACTCCTCATATGCTGAACAGGCAGTCAGACATGCTGTAACTGTGGGGTAGAAAACTGCATGAACACCATACGGCAGGGGTCTTAGGCTGTGTCCCAATTCAGGGTCTGCACGCTTGAAGTACGTGCCCTACCCGTACTACGTACAGTGCGTACTATAAGTACGAGAAGTGCGGAAGTGAGAGGCTTGTGAAATGGGATGGTCTAGCCTTCGTCGTGCTGTTCAGGTTGCCTAGCAACCATGATACTAACCGCTGGAAACGTTACATACACCTTTGTTTGACAGAAATGAAGGAGAAAAAATGTTTTGTTGGTCATTCATTTTTGTCATGACATCACTTTGATTAGTTGAGTATCTGAGGCTGAGACCACAGGACTGTAAAACATGATTGTTGGGCTTCATTTCTGTACTAAACAGTCATTTTAATATTAGTTAGTAAATAACAATTAGCTAATGTTGGTCATGAGACTAAGATCATCTCACTGTGGTAATGTAAATAAAATATGGACAATATTATAGTATTGTCAGATTATGATATATATATATAGATATATATATATATATATATATATATATATATATATATATATATATATAGATATAGATATATATATTACAGCAGTGAGCGTGAACTCTGGGTCAAAGATTCAAGTTGCAGTTATTCATATTTCCTATCACCTTAAATCTTCACTCAAAAGTGTATATACAGATGTATTATACATAAGAGACAAGTATTGTTCGTTTAATATGTTGGCATTATTACATTTAGCTCAATGCTTACATACATGTGTAAAAAGCAAATGTACGAGCTGTGAAAACTGTTTCTGATAAAATGAAGAGTAGACTGATATATGAAATATTCCTTTATTGGGTGAGAAAATCAGACCATGTCATAACTGCTTTAAGTCATACAGAATAGATATCAGAGCCTTAAACAGGCTGGCTTCTGCTAAATGGGTCAAACTGGGCAGAAAGTATACAAACACATAACATCCTTATAAAGTATGATGTAACACTATAGATCAACTTACCTCAGAATATATAAAGCATATAAACAATTACAGCAATATGATGTAACAAACACAGCAGTGCTACTAATCCAAAATACTCAAAGCTTCATAGAACTGAAACAAACATTTATTTTTAGGTCCATTCTGCTTCTGATACATACTTTAGGTTTCTGGACATTAAACTTGTTGCTGCCTTTCATAGTGTGTAACTTGAAGGCCCTGAGTACTTTCTCCCACACTGAAAACACTGGAATGATAAAATGATTTAAACATTACCTAATAAGACTGATTCAGGACAGACAACAGTCCTAGCAGTCCTTCAAAAACAGGGAACAGTCTGTCTATTCTCTCCATCTGTCAGCTGCTGCTGGCTCTTCCTCCTCCTCTTCCTCACACACTGCTGAGTTTGTCCTGGTGGATCATCAGGGGTGCAAAGCCTCACAGATGATGTGCAGCAGTGGGTCCCTCAGTCTGTCCTCACTCTGGACACTTGCAGTTGTCACACATGGAAATCAAATGTGTGATAAGCTGCAGGATTCAAACACAAGAGTTTGCTTGCACTGACTCAGCTTTCACTGAAACATGAATGGTAACCAACCAACTCAGAGGCTGCCAGAGTGGTTTTGATGCCCCAAATCATCATTGTCTCTTCATTAACAGAAATAAGAATAGCTCATACTTTTATTCAACAATCAGAGAGAAAGAAAAAGAGAGAGAGTGCAGACAGACAGGTGACAGTCTCAGGTGTATACACTGCTACAAAACAGCACAAGAGAAGGAGGATTTTGTGTTTGTGTTATTACGAAACAAGAAGAGTTCCCAGTTGGTACAGTGGACACTTGTGTGACTCCTCTGATTAAAGCATCTTTCTTTCAGCTTAACGAGTGAACCATCAGCTCGTTCAAACACACGTTAAAGTCCGTTTGGCTCGACACCACCGAACAGAGGCAGCAATATAATATAGCTAACATTAACAGTGCAGTGAATCCTGCTTGTGCTGTGATATTCAGGACTGCAAACCGAGCAGCATCACTGACTTTCAGCTTGTTGTGTTTGTGGATATATGACTGACTTTAATTATCCATGAAATCACATTCTCTGTAAGATTAAGGTCAACTATATATATATTTTGAAGTAAAGGCTTTAAAACCAAGTTAACGCTGAAAATACCAACATCACTAATGTCACACAACTTTGCCGACATGTGGCCAACAGTAATGTTTTAATGTTCTTCATTATTAAACATTCACACATAAATAAGTGACATCATATTCAGTACTGATAGTGGTATATATATATATATATATATATATATATATATAAAAACACCCAGCACGCCCCTGCGGGCGGTTTATCCTTCAAGCTCGGGTCCTCTACCAGAGGCCTGGGAGCTTGAGGGTCCTGCGCAGTATCTTAGCTGTTCCCAGGACTGCGCTCTTCTGGACAGAGATCTCCGATGTTGTTCCCGGGATCTGCTGGAGCCACTCGCCTAGCTTGGGAGTCACCGCACCTAGTGCTCCGATTACCACGGGGACCACCGTTACCTTCACCCTCCACATCCTCTCGAGCTCTTCTCTGAGCCCTTGGTATTTCTCCAGCTTCTCGTGTTCCTTCTTCCTGATATTGCTGTCATTCGGAACCGCTACATCGATCACTACGGCCGTCTGCTTCTGTTTGTCTACCACCACTATGTCCGGTTGGTTAGCCACCACCATTTTGTCCGTCTGTATCTGGAAGTCCCACAGGATCTTAGCTCGGTCATTCTCCACCACCCTTGGGGGCATCTCCCATTTTGACCTCGGGACTTCTAGGTTATACTCGGCACAGATGTTCCTGTACACTATGCCGGCCACTTGGTTATGGCGTTCCATGTATGCCTTGCCTGCTAGCATCTTGCACCCTGCTGTTATGTGCTGGATTGTCTCTGGGGCATCTTTACACAGCCTGCACCTGGGGTCTTGCCTGGTGTGATAGACCCCAGCCTCTATGGATCTTGTGCTCAGAGCTTGTTCTTGTGCTGCCATGATTAGTGCCTCTGTGCTGTCTTTCAGTCCAGCTTTGTCCAGCCACTGGTAGGATTTCTGGATATCAGCCACCTCCTCTATCTGCCGGTGGTACATACCGTGCAGGGGCCTGTCCTTCCATGATGGTTCCTCGTCTCCCTCCTCTTTCTTGGGTTTCTGCTGCCTGAGGTATTCACTGAGCACTCGGTCAGTTGGGGCCATCTTCCTAATGTATTCTTGGATGTTCGTTGTCTCATCCTGGACTGTGGTGCTGACACTCACCAGTCCCCGGCCCCCTTCCTTCCGCTTAGCGTACAGCCTCAGGGTGCTGGATTTGGGGTGAAACCCTCCATGCATGGTAAGGAGCTTTCTTGTCTTTATGTCAGTGGCTTCTATCTCCTCCTTTGGCCAGCCTATTACCCCAGCAGGGTACCTGATCACGGGCAGGGCGTACATGTTGATGGCCCGGATCTTGTTCTTACCATTCAGCTGACTCCTCAGGACTTGCCTGACCCTCTGCAGGTACTTGGTGGTTGCAGCTTTTCTAGCGGCCTCTTCATGGTTCCCATTCGCCTGTGGGATCCCCAAGTACTTGTAACTGTCCTCTATGTCTGCAATGTTGCCTTCTGGTAGTTCAATCCCCTCAGTTCTGACTACCTTCCCTCTCTTTGTTACCATCCGACTACACTTCTCCAGTCCGAACGACATTCCAATGTCATTGCTGTATAGCCTGGTAGTGTGGATCAGTGAATCGATGTCTCGTTCACTCTTGGCATACAGCTTGATGTCATCCATGTACAGGAGGTGGCTGACAACTGCTCCGTTCTGTAGTCGGTATCCGTAGCCAGTCTTGTTAATGATCTCACTGAGGGGGTTCAGGCCTATGCAGAACAGCAGTGGGGACAGAGCATCTCCTTGGTAGATCCCGCACTTGATGGTGACTTGTGCTATGGGCTTGGAGTTGGCCTCTAGTGTTGTACGCCACATCCCCATTGAGTTCCTGATGAAGGCTCTTAGGGTCCCATTGATCTTGTACAATTCTAGGCATTCCAGTATCCAGCTGTGGGGCATTGAGTCATAGGCCTTCTTGTAATCAATCCAGGCAGTGCACAGGTTGGTCAGTCTGGTCTTGCAGTCTCGGCTGATTGTTCTGTCTACCAGTAGCTGGTGTTTTGCGCCTCTGGTATTCTTGACAATTCCTTTCTATGTCCCGCTCATGTATTGACCCATGTGCCTGTTCATCTTAGCCGATATGATGCCTGACAGGAGCTTCCATGTAGTACTGAGGCAGGTTATTGGTCGGTAGTTGGAGGGGACCGGTCCCTTCTTGGGGTCCTTGGGGATCAGGACCGTCCGGCCTTCAGTCAGCCATTCCGGGTGTCTCTCGTTAACTAGCAGCTGGTTCATTTGTGCTGCCAGACGCTCGTGGAGTGCAGTCAGCTTCTTCAGCCAGTAGGCGTGAACCATGTCGGGCCCTGGTGCTGTCCAACTCTTCATACTGGAGACCCTTTCTTGGATATCTGCCACTGTGATGGTTACTGGACCCTGTTCAGGGAGGTCGCTGTGGTCTGCCCTCAGATCCTCTAGCCACTGAGCATTGCCGTTATGGGTTGCATCCTTCTCCCGTATGCTCTTCCAGTATTGCTCCGTCTCCAGCCTTGGTGGTGCTGTTCTCTTATTGTTCCCTTGCCACTGAGAGTACACCTTTGCTGGTTCTGTGGAGAACAGCTGGTTTATTCTCCTGCCTTCTATCTCTCTGGTGTACCTCCTCAAGCGGCTGGCCAAGGCTGTGAGTCTTTGCTTGGCAGTTTCCAAGGCCTCAGGTATGGACAGCTTGCTGTATTTCTTAGGCACCTTATTTGTCGCACCTTTCTGCAACTCCGTTAGTTGGCTAACCTCCCTCCATGCTACTTTGATCTTGCCCTCTAGCCTCCTTCTCCATGGAGGGTACTGCCCCTTGTCGCTGTTCAACTTGTAGCCAAGCATCTCACTGATCACTGTTGCCGTATTGTAGATCAGCTTGTTAGTGTCGGTAATCGTGGTTGTAGGTATTGCCCGTAGTGCTGCATTAACATCATCTAGCAGACCTTCTGAGGGAACTTCACGTAATCTTGGTAACCGGCTACGCGGGATCCAGGTTTCAAGCTTGGCCATGATCCTATTTTTCAGGTCAGTTCCTCTCGCACTCAACGATCCTTCTCCTCCGCAAACAGTCAGACTCCAAACTCCGCCATGGCCAAGACCAAAGAGCTTTCGAAGGACACCAGGAAAAGTATTGTAGACCTGCACCAGACTGGGAAGAGTGAATCTACAATAGGCAAGCAGCTTGGTGTGAAAAAATCAACTGTGGGAGCAATCATCAGAAAATGGAAGACATACAAGACCACTGATAATCTCCCTCGATCTGGGGCTCCACGCAAGATCTCATCCCGTGGGGTCAAAATGATCATGAGAACGGTGAGCAAAGATCCCAGAACCACACGGGGGTGACCTGGTGGATGACCTGCAGAGAGCTGGGACCAAAGTAACAAAGGTCACCATCAGTAACACACTACAACGGCAGGGAATCAAATCCCGCAGTGCCAGACGTGTTCCGCTGCTGAAGCCAGTGCATGTCCAGGCCCGTCTGAAGTTTGCCAGAGAGCACATGGATGATACAGCAGAGGATTGGGAGAATGTCATGTGGTCAGATGAAACCAAAGTAGAACTTTTTGGTATAAACTCAACTCGTCGTGTTTGGAGGAAGAAGAATACTGAGTTGCATCCCAAGAACACCATACCTACTGTGAAGCATGGGGGTGGAAACATCATGCTATGGGGCTGTTTTTCTGCCAAGGGGACAGGACGACTGATCCGTGTTAAGGACAGAATGAATGGGGCCATGTATCGTGAGATTTTGAGCCAAAAACTCCTTCCATCAGTGAGAACTTTGAAGATGAAACGAGGCTGGGTCTTCCAACATGACAATGATCCAAATCACACCGCCCGGGCAACAAAGGAGTAAGAAGCATTTGAAAGTCCTGGAGTGGCCTAGCCAGTCTCCAGACCTCAACCCCATAGAAAATCTGTGGCGGGAGTTGAAAGTCCGTGTTGCTCGGCGACAGCCCTGAAACATCACTGCTCTCGAGAAGATCTGCATGGAGGAATGGGCCAAAATACCAGCTACTTTGTGTGCAAACCTGGTAAAGACCTATAGTAAACGTTTGACCTCTGTTATTGCCAACAAAGGTTATGTTACAAAGTATTGAGTTGTATTTTTGTTATTGACCAAATACTTATTTTCCACCCTGATTTACGAATAAATTCTTTACAAATCCTACCATGTGGATTCATGGATTTTTTTTTTCACATTCTGTCTCTCACAGTTGAAGTGTACCTCTGGTGCAAATTACTGACCTCTGTCATCATTTTAGGTGGGGGAACTTGCACAATCGGTGGCTGACTAAATACTTTTTTGCCCCACTGTGTATATATATATATATATATATATATATATATATATATATATATATATATATATATATACAGTAATAAAAAACAATGACTTTGTCATTTTCTTCACTATCTATAATGTCATTTTTGCAGTGTAGAATCTAATGGTGGTGGTGCGTGTATGCGCTCAGGTCAGCTGTCTGCGGCCCGGGATAGTGTAACACCGTCACAGTACATATAAGTTAGAAAACAAATGTTGTGCAAATAAAGCTTTATTGCATGCAACTGATTTTTTATTTGTTTCAGTACACACTTTATAAAATATGAAGAAAAGATTTAGTTACGATTTGGATTCCTACATTGCACCCATGCAAATCTTTTATTTACCAGCCTTCTTTATTTGCAGCTGCACAGGCCAGATCAACAAGGCACCCACCTATCATTGCTAAATAGCATCCATAGGAAAGAGATGTGTGTCTCACAAGAAGACCTTGTCTTATTGTTGAACCATGTGCAGTGATAAATCGAACTGTCAGCTACACTGCCTTGACAGAAAGTATGATTTATTACTTTATTACAGCCTGCCAAAAGTTACTGACATAACACTGTTTTGACACATTAAACTGAATAATACGTAGAAATGTTGAGGTATCAAATGTAACAACACACTGTTCCATTGCCTTAACGTCAGCTTCACTCAATATTTAAAGAACACAGTAAGAATTTGTTGGATTTAGGTAAGATGGATGGTGTCAAGCACAGATAAGAACGGACTAATGTGATCACATTGAGTTTAAATAACAGTGTACCTTCTTAACTACCTTGTGATTACCGGGAGCGGGTCGTTGCTTAAAATGAGTGATTGGGAGGAGTAGGGATGTGATAAAATTGCTGTTGGTGCTGCTAGCTGTCAATGTGTCACCAGCAATTTGACTGTGCGTGACAACCATTCATATCTCTGGTAATTGATTATGGCACCGTAGCTTGAAAAATATCTAAAAATGTCTCCTTTTGTGGTTGGTGGCTGTTTAGATATTTCCAACCGGATTTGAGAACGTGTGATGCTGACATAGAGTCTGAATGCCAGGCTGACACAGAGCTCATTTTTGTTTTTTTGTTTATTTTTTTATTCTTCCTTTAATATAATTGTCATCTGCTTTTAGGATCTGTATTTTTATCTGTACCATGAATCTAGCAGCACACTGGCTTTATACAGTTATCTTTTCTGTGACATGATTATGATAAAAAATGATGACTAAAAAGAAGTACTTATTGCTTGCTTTGTATTTGGTAGTGATTAATTTATGTCTCGTTGTATCGATGTTGATCCCTTTTTCCATTCATTTTGAAAACCCAAAAGAAAAACAAAACAAAGAAAACTGTACACACTGAAGCAACTCTTTTTGCTTCTGTTTTTAAACCTGTTCTTCTGGTCTCTAAATTTTTCTGTAGTTTTTTTGTATCTAAAAGAAGTATTGTTTTCTTTGTTATCTTGAAATTATTGTTGTCTTTGCTGTCATTTTGTTGTTGTTTTGTTCGTTTGTTTGTTTATTGCATAATGCTTTTAAGCTAAGTCAAGGCCACTATATTACCAAAAACATGTTAAATAAATCACATTATAGAGGAGGCATCAGTGATAACAGATATGACACTGATTAAGCCAGAAAGGTAGACCTGTGATGGAGGCGGGTTGTAAAACAGCTTGCAACAAGTGTAAGCAGGCTAAAACAGCTGAAATCATCTTGCTGCTATATCATATAGCATATATTGTGACAGTAGGTAACAGCGTCAACAAATATAGGATTCCAGCTCACAGTGTAAGAGGACACATCTCGTAGGACATCTCACAAGGGTGTTAAGTCTTGGTGTTAATGCTTGATTTAAGCTTGATTTATACTTGCGCGAAATTTATGTCTTAACTTACGTAGTAACTGGAAACTCGTACACCATTTAAGTCATTGTTGTATGTGTTGACCTGACACGTAGATGCACATCAGGTTACGTAGAAGGTTGCGGCGTGGTGCTAAAATGGTTTGGTGTAAGTTACGACGCAGATCTAATGCAGGCAGTGTTGGGGAGTAACGGAATACATGTACCGCCGTTACGTATTTAAAATACAAAATATGAGTAACTGTATTCCGTTACAGTTACGTGTAAAAAGGTGGTATTTAGAATACAGTTACTTTGTTGAAATAAAGGGATTACACGGCGGTACTTTCCTGTTTCATATTGTCGCGGGTCAGGACTGTTTGGGTTTTGTTTGACAGCTACGTTCTGTTGTTCCAGGCGGCAGCGTTACGGTTACCATGGTTACAGGGTGACGCTCTCTCTCTCTCTGCGTGTTTCCTGGGTGAGAGAGGCCTTTTTGTTGTTGTTGTTGTGCTAAGCTAATAGGCAGAATGCTACAGGGGTTTTGTATCACTAATTGCCCAGTACGATTACAGCGTACAATATTATTGTCACTGCTACATTTCTGTGATGCTACCAAAAATTATTTCCACTACTAATTAATTACCATTGAGCTCAAGGGTCCTATCAATAAACGGTTAACGAATGTGTATTTATGAAGACGATTTGTGAGACTGGTAAACTTATGATACGTACGATGGTCTTTACTTTCTACACGGACCATTTCAAGGTCCTGTACCCATCCGTCGGTAAACTGTACCTGGGCTTGTTGCAGTGACCTGAAGTTACTAAACTTCACGAGTGTATGCACTCACTCCAAGAACCGTATGATTATAAATATGAGGGTGGTGAAAGTTGGGCAGCACGCTAACGTATTTTGTCCCTCTGTGTGCTCGTAAGGATCTAACACTTTCACTGGTTTGATTTTTTTCCTCGTATCTTTTCTTTGACTTTTCATTAAGTCTGTCTTTGTACGGACCGACATTGTTCTCCTTCGTTTTGTACATACCTTTTTGGGGGGCAAAGAAAAAGCAAGAATTTATTGGAACCGAAGAATGAACGTTTTGCGGTGCTGCAAATGCTTGCATTTGATGCAGGTACTTGGATTGTTTTGCCACGAGTTACCGGCATGCAATGCGCGAAAGTCACGTGGTCTGTCAATCTCTATAGCTCTAAAGAATGTAGCATCATGGGCAGTGTAGTCCGTGTTGCAGGGAGAATGGACTGCTTATGTTGCGTGTCTGTGAGCGCGAGGAGGGAGAAAAAGGAAAAGTACGAGTTATCATCGAGCAGAAACGGGAGCTGGAAGCATGTAAATATAATAATAACCACTGCAGCCAAGAAGAGTGCCTGACGAGCCCAGCTGTAAGTAAGCTGTTAAGACTCGACTGTACACCGTGTTCCTGTTTTCCTCTGAAACAATAAGTTCCGTTGGAGCAGCCTTTCAACGCCTCTCTCTGTCTCTCGCAAGAAAAGTTGACCCACACAACAAAGTAAAGCTAATTTTCAGCTACGAGCCGACACGGAACCAACGTATTAGCCAGAGCTTTACTACAGTTCGGAGTCGCGGACCTTCAGTAACAGTAATAAATCACACAGCAATAGTACATTCACGTAGTTGTAAAAAGCACGATAATATATTAAGTAATCCAAAGTATTCAGAATACGTTACTGTCATTGAGTAACGTAACGGAATATGTTACAGAATACATTTTGGGGCATGTATTCTGTATTCTGTAATGGAATACATTTTAAAAGTAACCTTCCCAACACTGAACACAGGAGTATAATTCATGTGTTAGCCCAACGATACTGTGTGCTCCATTCTTTCTAATGACCAGCAGATGGCACCAACTATGACCATGAGCTCTGGGTAGTGACATAAAGAATGACACTGCAGAAACCAGCAGGAATTAGCTTCCCTCAAAGGCTGGCTGGTCTCTCCCTGGTCTCATAGGCTGGTCATTTGGAATGGAGTGCTGAAAGATGTTTTTTACAGACACTGCTGTTGAGGAATAAATCAACAGGAATCCCCTATCTTAATGGTGCACTCCACCCAATCAAAGGTAGATTAAGGTCCAGTCGAAAAGCCATCATCACCTACTCGTCCCTACAGCTGTAGGGAAAGGTGACTTTTTGCTCAGTGACTTTTGCATGAGTCATGAATAGAAGTAAGAGGGAAATATGAATGAGTGAATAGCCTAAAAGCAGTGACTAAAATAGCAAAAAGCTTCAAGTAAGTCCAGCCTGTGATGCATTGCTCTCAAAGTGGTACTAATACGTAAATGTACCTAAATGTAGGAAATGGAACTATGTGGAACTATGGAAATGAATAATTCATTCAACAACAAAAAACAAGTACTGTGTTCCCCTTTAAGCAATAAAAACAACCTTTTCTGATCCTCATACATCAATAAATCATGTTATTACACTCCTTTTTGTGACGTGGCTTATATTGCTAGACAGTTTACACCCTACATGCATTAATTACGGACAAATTGTGGATGGACCTTTCAAAAAACAAGCAAAATAACATTGAATTTAAAGAATACATAAACTTGGACACTTGAGTTTGGTTGCTTTTGGTAACCCTTTTTTTTAATAGTTCATTCATTCATTCATTCTCTTCCGCTTATCCTTATCAGGGGGATGGAGCCTATCCTAGCTACAATAGGGTGAGAGCCAGGGTACAAAACCACTAGGTGATGTCACTGTGGCATCCATCTTTTACATGCGGTCTATGGTTGCTAGTCATAATAAAAAGTTTTGCTGCTCACTTTGAGTTATTTCAACCATCCTAACAAACTTAAAATTTTCTCAGAATTCATTTTAAAGCTTTTAATATGAAATAGGCCACAGGAAATGCAACCTTATGGGGTGGCTGTAGCTCAGGTGGCAGAGCAGGTCATCCACTAATCAGAAGGGCGGTGGTTCGATCCCAGGCTGCCTCCTGGCTGCATACCAAATATCCTTGGGCAAGATACTAACCCCATGTTTGCCTACTGGTGGCACCAGTGTCTGGCAGTGCGCCCCAGGGCAGCTGTGACTACAATGTAGCTTGCCATCGCCAGTGTGTGAATGGGTGAATGACTGAATGTAGTGTGAAGCGCTTTGGGGTCCTTAGGGACTAGAAAATACAGGCCATTTATTTCGATGATCATCAAACATCAGTAAAATATGAGGCAAAGAAGAAATAACTGGGATGAGACTATAAACATGTTAAAGCAAAAATTAGGAACAAACAATAAGAGAATATGACCCTGAAATGACACTGGACATGCCTACAGGTATACTGACCTGCCTGTCAAGTGTTTTGCGGCCAGCCATAGCCTTCACTTGTGTAATGATGGTCTTGGCCACTGTTTTAGATAAGAATTTATTACAATGCATTGCTTAATCCTTAATTACACTGTTTAAACACCAATAAATGTCTTTTAATAGGCGCACTTAAGGGTTATGTCACATATTATTTTTAACGTCAAGCTGCTCTGTTATATCTTAATTGCCCCTTGGGGATAAATAAAGTCTCTCTGATTCTGATTCTGATTTTAAGTGTCACAACATAATTTTCCTTTCCAGTGCATAAATCTGGCTCCAGTTTTTAAAACCCTTCTCCAACAAGGTTTCAAAAACATGCTGCTTCATGTTTCCTACCATCCTTAGAGGCACTGTGTGTGTGTGTTTGTGTGTGTGTGTTTGTGTGCTTTAGTGTGTATCTGTCTGTGATTATATTCTCCAAATATAAGACATGGCAAAACCATCCCATCTATAAATTAAAACAATGCATAGCACAATTTTTTTTTCAAGGCTGTATGAATATGATGCATTAAGTTTAAAAAGTCAGATATGGCAAAATATGGTAACGGATGGCTGTTTGAGTGCTCTACACTGTGACATACTAACTATGTAATGTCTAAGTCATTATAGAGCGACCTGATTGCCAAAACTTGGGAAAACAGTTGATGCTATGTGAAGGTGTTGTCAACTCAGTAAGTCAACCCAGTGTTTTCCCAATTTAGAAGCATGTTTAGAATAGAATAGCCTTTATTGTCATTGTACAGAGTACAACGAAATTGGAGTGCCACTCCCTTGGTGCAAGTTTCAATAATAAATATAAATGTAAAATATAAAAAGTACAAAAAAAAAACCAATCGTAAGTACTCAAACAATAGTATGTACAATATATACAGGATAGCAGCATAATATAATGACAGTGACGGTATGGAATAGGTTCAATTGTTTTTGTGCTTATTTACTACGGTGATAGCTCTGGGAAAGAACCTATCCCTGAATCTGTTTGTCCTGGTTTTATGTGACCTGTACCGTCGGCCTGACGGTAATAGTTCAAACAGTTGGTTGCTGGGGTGAGAGTGGTACTTGATGATATTGCCAGCTCTGCTGAGGTACCGAGAGTTTGCAGTGACCTCCAGGCTGGGCAGAGAGCAGCCAGTGATCTTCTGGGCTGTGTTGATGATCCTCTGCAGTACTTTCCTGTCCGCAGCTGAGCACCCTGCATACCATGTTGTTATGCCGTACGTTAGGATGCTCTCTATGGTGGCTCTGTAAAATGTCACCAGCAGCCTCTCCTCCAGGTTGTTCCTCCTGAGCACTCTCAGAAAGTGGAGACGCTGCTGGGCCTTTTTAACCACCGCCGTGGTATTTGCAGTCCAGGGGAGGTCATCAGAGATCTGCATGACCAGAAACCTCATGGAGCATACCCTCTCCACACAGTTCCCGTGAATGTAAAGTGGGGCCGGGTCTGCTCTGCCCTTCCTGAAGTCCAAGATAAGTTCTTTCATTTTCGTGGTGTTCAGTTGGAGGTTGTTAACTGAACACCACTCAGTCAGTCTATTGACCTCATCTCTGTAGTCCGACTCATCCCCCCTTGAGATGAGTCCAACCACTGTGGTGTCATCCGCGAACTTTATTGTTACAGCCAAGTCAGTAGCATGTTTGTGAGAGTAAAAGCACTGTATAGTATATACAGTAATAAAAAACAATGACTTGTCATTTTAGGCAGCACGGTGGCACGGTGGTTAGCACTGTTGCCGCACAGCACGAAGATCCTGAGTTCAATTCCACCATCAGGCCGGGGTCTTTCTGTGTGGAGTTTGCATGTTCTCCCCGTGTTTGCGTGGGTTCCCTCCGGGTACTCCGGCTTCCTCCCACCGTCGAAAAACATGCAGTTAGTGGGGATAGGTTAATTGGAAAATCCAAATTGCCATTAGGTGTGAATGTGCGAGGGAATGTGAGTGCGAATGGTTGTCTGTCCCTGTGTGTTGGCCCTGTGACAGACTGGCGACCTGTCCAGGGTGTACCCCGCCTCTCGCCCTATGACAGCTGGGATAGGCTCCAGCGCCCCCCGCGACCCCTGAAAAGGATAAGCGGAAGCGAATGGATGGATGGACTTGTCATTTTCTTCACTATCTATAATGTCATTTTTGCATGTTTTCCAAGAACTTCACATGGTGCCCGAGCATTCAAAAATAATTATCTTTAATTAAATGAGTTTATTTTCACTCTTCATATTGAAGGAATGTTTATAGGCAATGTACCAGTCACCATACTGAAAGTCCAGACTGTCAATGAAGAAGTGGTGGAGTCCAAATAACAAATAGTCTGTAGATGGAGATGATGATGTAAGCAAATCTATTCTCCCCAAATTTGCAAGTATATTTAACTCACAACCCTTAGTTAAATAAGGGGTTCAGATAATGGATGGACAGACAAACCTTACTGGTTTCAGGTTTGGTACACATCTGCAAGTCCTATAGAAATTTCACTTTCAACTCATCTGAAATGCTCTGTATTCATAATTTCATTTAACAGTTATGGGCAATACAAGAAAATACAAAATTTTATTAGTCGTCTAGAGCATACAATTATTTCAAAGGAAACACAAATTTCCACGTGGCTGACAACATTCTCTCTATCAGGTCCAGCTTTGTGATGTCTATGTTCACATACAGTATTAGCACTCAATACTATTTCTTCTTTTCCCTTTTTTATTGCATTGTTACATCAAACAGAATAATTCCCCCCAAATATGGCGAGCGATTTTTACCTAGCTTTAAAATGTTGTTGGCCCATTTAAAATTAGTTGGAATGCTGCTTGGCAACATTGTACCAGTGATTGTTGATACAACTCGACTTCCAAATTTTGATCAGGGTTTTGGAATAGTCTTATTATGCGTTAAACATAAGCATAGTACCCTTTAACAGTGCATATGTGCTTACTCACTCATCGTGATGCCCAAGGACCCAATAATAGTAGTGCATTAAGTGTATGCATCAGCACAATGCAGCCAGTACATTGCCAACAACCTTGACACCACCAGAAGCTTTCTGTAAATGCCTTCATCAGCACAAATGCACAGGTTACTCTGAAGCACGGATATTCATGAGGCATGAGTCAACACTGAAGTTGGAGCCCTGACATCATCATTTATGCAACATGGATAAAGTTTTAGTAATGTGGAATGTAGAAATTCAGGTTTGTGATTATTTATTCATTTTCTTTTTCAATAACCTTAACTTTAAACTTGGTTTCTAATGTTTTAAATTATGGTTTTAAAATGAAAATGTGATATGAAAATTAGGCTAAAAGTTAAATAATATAATATTGTTTAATACAATTTGAAAAGGTGTGGATATTTTCTGAATTGTGACAGGACCATATCACTATCACCCCTTAGACACAAAGATATTATTTGGTAGTATTACATATTTATTATCATTGATATTTATTTATTTTTTATTAATGAAAGCCTCTCATTTAACAGAAAATGACATTGATTGTCATAAAGTGAAAAATCTGAACCAATATTAACCAAATTTTCTAGAAAAATTTACTTCCACTTTTCTTTAGCTCTGCTATTCACAACAATGTTTATGGCAAAGGGCAATGAAAATGAGTAAGTATTAACTATTTACTGCTCCATTTGCACACAACTCAGTCTCACACACTCTGTACCAGCTGTAGTATCTGTCAAAACAGGGATGCAACAAGACCATATTGCACCATTACAATGAAGTGTTCTATTTACTGTAAGTCATTTAAATAACAAAACAACTGTGAAACCAGTGGAAAAAATAATTAAATCAAATGCCCAAAAGTACAACGATCACCTGGGTACATAGGTGGTTCTGTATAGATTCTTTACAATAAACATAAAACCAAAGAACCAACCAGTCCCCAATGCAGTCATGACGTTTAATCTACTGTTTCCTGTTGCTGGAGACTTATCTTATTCATTTATTTTTTTCAATGCCTCGACATGAATTTCACCTTGTTATTTTGTGTCCTTGAACACAACTTCTATCACTTCTATGGAGGTTTCATGGGAGTGCAGGAGAAAGTCATTTTGGTTTCTGGAATGAAAACGTCATATTTCTCAGTCATTTGTAAGATGTTTTTAGTTTCAGATATGTCACTTGTTTAGGTTTAAGGTATTAAAAACTATTAAAATATTTTAACCCCAAAGTAATTTGGGTTAAAATGCAATTTGTTTATTCAGATTGCCATGGTGACAGTCCCTGCTTTATCTACCAAAAAAAAGGCGCCTGCAACAAAATATATTTCTACTGAAATGCATCACAAATTTGTGTTCAATGACCCACAACAACATAAAAATTAATGTACATGAACATGAAAAACAAAACAACAATTTAATGAAGTGCCGTGAGACTGGGCAATTTTACATTTTACCACTGAAAGTCTAGAACCAGAATTGTATTCCAAATATAAATGATCAATCAAACAAGCAAGCAAGCAATCAATCAAGCAGTTGTAATCAATTACATGTGTGGTCTAATGTTTCAAATCACAAAAATATTAGTGGTGAGCAAATATAATATTCTACAACTCTGTTGACATGCTCTGATAACATCATCAGGGGAACAAAAACCAAAACATCACCATACTTTAATATCTTGAAAAGACATTTGTATCAAGATATTAAAGTACATGGGTTTGTTTTACTAATAAAACACTTCCTCTGAAAAAATGAGTTTACCTTTATAATGACAACTTAATCAACTTATTAATCGCAGTCTTTTGTTAAGAGTTCTTAGGAATACTGTTTAACTTAACATGAAATAATAAAACAACCACCATTAATGTGCTCTTACAGAAAAATAGGACATAATCATATTTGAAATGTAGCTTTATTTCACTACATAATATTTCATCTCTCTGTTACATCTTGTTACTAAACTGTATTATAAAGTGCTACCTGATTTTGTTAGCAACCGTATTAAGATCGATGAGTTAAATCAAGAAGAATCGCGAGCTAGTTGTGATTTAATAATAATAATAATGGATACTTTATTGATCCCCATGGGGAAATTACTTGTTTTTCTCTGCATTTGACCCATTCACTCAGTGAAGCAGTGGGCAGCCCACTAAGCAGGCGCCCGGGGAGCAGTGTGTAGGGACGGTACCTTGCTCAGGGGTACCTCAGGGTAGCCGTTAAGTGGATTCGAACCGCCGACCTTCCGATCATGGGGCGACCACTTTACCTACTGAGCTATCCCTGCCCCAAAAGGAATGATGTCAGAAGTGGGATTCGAACCCACGCCTCCAGGGGAGACTGCGACCTGAACGCAGCGCCTTAGACCGCTCGGCCATCCTGACAACTGCATTTAGCTTTCAAAGTCAGCTTAGATTGTAAACTCATAAACTAACAGATTTATGAAATATAGCTACGTTACCAGATCACCCCAGGAGTTTGAGTTTATTAGCCAAACAGATTCACTCAAGACGGTACTTTGCTATATGAAAGAGCTTGTAATTCATCAGTGTAAGCAAGCACACTACCATAAGCTTAACTTGGATAGAAGAAAGACAGTTCATGTATCTATGTGCTGAGAATTGTTTATTGACATTATTGATTAGTGCAGAGGTTCCCAAGGGGGGGGGGGGGGGGTGCAAAGCCATTGCAGGGGGGACGCTGTATGAAAAAAAAAGAAAAAGAATGCTAGGATACTGCTAGCATAATGGACAGGTTTTTGACAGGGCTCCGACACAAATGCAAAGCAAGAGATGAAGCATTGCCAAATATGTTTCCAAACCAACTTCCTTCCAAGCCAAAGACTAGAAAATATGGTGAAGCATATCTTCCCTTTGGCTTCACCTGCACAAGTGCCAAGGTAGAATTGGTTTTCCCTGCGTCAGGAGGACGCGCTGAGCTCTCCAGATCACGGAAAAACAGGATCCCACATTCTTGATTTTTAGTTCAATTCAATTCAATTCAATTTTATTTATATAGCGCCAAATCACAACATAAGTCGCCTCAAGGCGCTTCATAGATACAGAGAAAAAAAAACCAACAATCATATGACCCCCTATGAGCAAGCACTTTGGCAACAGTGGGAAGGAAAAACTCCCTTTTAACAGGAAGAAACCTCCGGCAGAACCAGGCTCAGGGAGATGCGGCCATCTGCTGCGACCAGTTGGGGTGAGAGAAGGAAGACAGGATAAAAGACATGCTGTGGAAGAGAGACAGAGGTTAATAACAGATATGATTCAATGCAGAGAGGTCTGTTAATACATAGTGAGTGAGAAAGGTGACTGGAAAGGAAAAACTCAGTGCATCATGGGAATCCCCCGGCAGCCTATGTCTATTGCAGCATAACTAAGGGAGGATTCAGGGTCACCTGGTCCAGCCCTAACTATATGCTTTAGCAAAAAGGAAAGTTTTAAGCCTAATCTTAAAAGTAGAGATAGTGTCTGTCTCCCGAATCCAAACTGGAAGCTGGTTCCACAGAAGAGGGGCCTGAAAACTGAAGGCTCTCCCTCCCATTCTACTTTTAAATACTCTAGGAACAACAAGTAGGCCTGCAGAGCAAGAGCGAAGTGCTCAATAGGGTGAGATGGTACTACAAGGTCATTGAGATAAGATGGGGCCTGATTATTTAAGACCTTGTATGTGAGGAGCAGGATTTTGAATTCAATTCTGGATTTAACAGGAAGCCAATGAAGGGAAGCCAAAACAGGAGAAATATGCTCTCTCTTTCTAGTCCCTGTCAGTACTCTTGCTGCAGCATTTTGGATTAGCTGAAGGCTTTTCAGTGAGTTTTTTGGACATCCTGATAATAATGAATTACAGTAGTCCAGCCTGGAAGTAATAAATGCATGAACTAGTTTTTCAGCGTCACTCTGAGACAGGATATTTCTAATTTTAGAGATGTTGCGCAAATGGAAGAACGCAGTCTTACATATTTGTTTAATATGTGCATTGAAGGACATGTCCTGGTCAAAAATGACTCCAAGGTTCCTCACAGTGTTACTGGAGGCCAAGGTAATGCCATCCAGAGTAAGAATCTGGTTAGATACCATATTTCTAGGCTTTTCAGGGCCGAGTACAATAACCTCAGTTTTATCTGAATTAAGAAGCAGAAAGTTAGCGGCCATCCAGGTCTTTATGTCTTTAAGACATTCCTGCAGTTTAACTAATTGGTGTGTGTTATCTGGCTTCATGGACAGATAGAGCTGGGTGTCATCTGCATAGCAGTGAAAATGTATGCTATGTCTTCTAATGATACTGCCTAAGGGAAGCATGTATAATGTAAACAGAATTGGTCCTAGCACTGAACCCTGTGGAACTCCATAATTAACCTCAGTGTGTGAAGAGGACTCTCCATTTACATGAACAAACTGGAGTCTATTAGATAGATATGATACAAACCACTGCAGTGCAGTACCTGTAATACCTACAGCATGTTCTAATCGCTCTAATAGGATATTATGGTCGACAGTATTGAATGCTGCACTAAGGTCTAGCAGGACAAGCACAGAGATGAGTCCACTGTCAGAGGCCATAAGAAGATCATTTGTAACCTTCACTAAAGCTGTTTCTGTGCTGTGATGAGCTCTGAAACCTGACTGAAACTCTTCAAATAAGCCATTCCTCTGCAGATGATCTGTTAGCTGTTTGACAACTACTCTTTCAAGGATTTTTGATATGAAAGGAAGATTGGAGATTGGCCTATAATTAGCTAAGACTGCTGGGTCTAGAGATGGCTTTTTGAGTAAAGGTTTAACTACAGCTAGCTTGATGGCCTGTGGTACATAGCCAATCATTAGAGATAGGTTGATCATATTTAAGATCGAAGAATTAATTAATGGCAGGACTTCTTTGAGCAGTTTTGTAGGAATGGGGTCTAAAGTGTTTATAAACACTTCTTGTAATGACTAACTACTCCTGACATTTTGGAGATGTTAGCTCTTTATACAGTAAAGTTACAGTGGGATACAAATAATATCAGGCTGATCCTGCCGTAATTTGTTCCCTGGGTTCAAATCACAGAAAAACAGGATCCCACAGTTGTTTATGTTTTTAAACCCATTTTGCACAGAGAGGCATTTTTTGAAAAATGTATTATTAGCAATGTTGAACATTATTACACAGGAAAAAAACAACTACACGTAAAATAATCACATCATGACGCCTCTGCCTTTCTAAATGGAGTTACAGTAACTGCGTGTGTAAATGTAAGCATGTAAAAAAAAAAGAAGATATTAAGAACAGTAACAGTATTTGTCTCTATCTGCCATTCTGTAATTAATCTCATGTAAGCAATAACATGGAGCACAGCGTGACGTGAAAAAAGGCACATACCTTTGACGTTGCATGACGAACTCTGTATTCCTCGTCCACACGTTTTCGGTGCTTCGAAACGCCGTTTACATGTGGACGAAAGTGGTGGGGGGTCACAAACATTTTTCTTGTAAAAGAAAGGGGGGCCTAGCAGTTTGGGAACCACTGGATTAGTGGATGCTGATAAGCTACCAGTAGCTAATGTTGGAGCTCGTGTTGGTCACTGTTTATACTGAGGGCGGAAGACTGACTGATTAAGACAAATTGCACAGGAACAAGCATAAATGTTCTTTGGAATTTCATTGAAAGTTTCTTGAGTTAAATAAAAGTCACTCCACAGAGGAAATCAAAAGAGTCAAGAATATTTTAAGGTGCATTACAAAAGATAGCACTAATAAGGACTTATGTTGTTGATCAGAGAGATCTTCTTAGTTTTGCTTTCTCCTTATTTCTCACATTCAATGGCCTATCTTGCACCTTCTCTGTTGTCTGTCATCGTGTCAAAAGCAGCAGAAGCACCTTTTTTTCCTGATAGGCCTCCAGCTCATTGGTAGTCATCAACAGGGTCAAGCTGGATATTATTACTGCTAATGAGGACTCACAACTCCAACAATGGATCTTCAAGTGTGTTTGAAATTATAATTATAATTATATGAGCCAAATAATATCAGGCAGTGCTATGATATCAGAAAGACCAGCTACTGAGGGATATCCCCAAGCCACACAAATCAGGTGCCATGGAGCCCATGCACCTTCCTTGCAGCTGCCTATTCCTGCTGAGAGGTAAATAAAACATGAAGTGCACACAGGCATAAAGCAGAGTGCTCCATATACAGCATGTCATACCTTTTCATAGAACTTGATCATACAACCCATATCTTTAGGGTTTTAGGAAATGACTAAGGATCATTTAAAAAAAAAAAGATCCTTAGTCAACACAAGTAGGCCTAGGTTGAATATTTATCATTTCACAGCGCTAAGGTTATTTCTCAGCCTATGTCAATTCCTCTATCACTCCAGCATTCTGACAAAACAGTTTTAGAAAGCAGAAGCTAATGTGTTTATTTATGCCCAGACAGGTAACCTGAAAAAAATAAAATAAAACAGCCACAGGTAAAATTCACGGCAAGACAGTTTATGAGACTGTTTATGGTGTTCCAGTGGTAATTATCAAGGATGTAACTGAAAACAGTTTTGCTTGACTCAAAATTAATTTTTTTAAGCAGGGCACCACAAAAACTCAGCAAAATCATTGTTTTTCAGTAATATGAGTCACAGAATTCTGTTTAAAAGGACACCATTATGAAAGGCACACTATATGAGCCTGGGCTTTATCTTCCTCATCACATCTGGTACATATAGTGCATAAATTCCTTAAAAATCTCCTAAGGTCACCATTCATCAAATATCAATCTTTTTTTTATCATCCTGAACTTGAAAATATCTAATTTTACATTGAAGTGACCTGACTGTGTTTTTCTGGAGTTTAAGTACTATACTGTAAGCACATGTAAAGGTCTTTTATTAGAATTTAATTTAAAAAAAGTAAACATTCATATATTCTAAATTCATTTAATGTAAAGTGAAGTCTTTAAAGCCATCAATCCATGGGATAAGTGGACATGGGATCAGCTTTGTGGCACTGCTGAGGTGTAACTGATTGCCTCATATTCCTCTTCAAAGTACCTTATAGATTTTCTATGGGGTTCAGTTAAGTATAGTAAAAAACACGGTCAGTGAGCCATTTGGTAGTAGTTTTGGCACTGTGGGCAGATGCTAGGTCCTGTGGAAAAAGGAATTCTGCATCTTTGTAAAACTTCTCAACTGATGGAAGCATGTACTTCTGTAAAATCTCCTGGTGGATGGCTAGTTTAACTTAGGACTTCGTAAAATGCTGTGAACCAACCGGTTATCTACCGCGAGAGTTTACTCACGTCATTATGATAGTTGTGTATGTCCCGCCGTCTGCTAACACTGCAGCAGCCTGTGAGGTCCTGCACACTGTAACAAGCAGACTCCAATCACAGCACCCTCGGGCCCTTTACCTGATCTCTGGGGTAGGGATGGGTATCGTTTAGGTTTTATCCGATACCGGTGCCAAACCGGTACTTTTGAAACGGTGCCGGTGCTTAAACGGTGCTCAAACCGGTGCTTAAAGAATGGAGAACACAAAATTGGTCCAAAAACCACTCATGTTCAGCTGGGTTGTTCTTTTTTTTTTGTAAAAAGATAACAATGTTAGCTTTTTCTGCAGCTATAGGGGATTTATGGCATCACTCTTGGCTGGAAGCAGTGCTTAAACAATGGAAAAAACACAAACTTTGTCCAAAAACCTCTCATGTTTAACTGTTTTCCACTTTTTCTTTGGTCATTTTAGCCTTTTTGGCCAGGGTGAAGGGAGTATCTGCCATCAAACAAGAAGACAGCCGCATGTAGCTATGATGATGTTTGCTAGTTCACCTTACATGCATTAATTTAATAACGTGGTTAGCCTACTCAACGTAAATTACACATGAACAACATTAAGCTACTCACGCAGAGAAGAACGGCTGCTGCTGCCATCATCATCCGTCATCATTTCTGCTACACTGGCAGGGCTAGGGGCCAGGACTCTCCTCTTCGTGTTTTTGGGGATGTTGCTAACTCCGGGTCTGATAACAGGCAACCCACCCGCAGTAGATGTGCTCGGTGTGAGGTCTCGCAGCAAGCTATCAAATACGGCGCATTTCTCGTCTTTTAAAAAAAACACTGCTATGCGTCGCCGGGTGTTTCATCAGATTTAAGGTGTTACCTCCTTTGACGGTATCACAGTATCAGCTTAAAGCACTTGTTGCAGGCTGCTGAGTTTGCATATTTTGCTGTGAAGTACAGCCAGACTTTTGATCGCTTCGCCTTGGTCATTTTTAATCTGTAGCTCTGCTCTAAAAGAACGTACGTACCTGGACCCGCCTACTATCCTCGGAAACGTAAAATGATTGGCTAGAATCGAAAGTGTATCACAGCTCAGGAAAAAAAGCACCGAAATAAAGCACCGAAATGTGCACTGCTTTTCGGTCTGGTTACTACCGTTTATGTCAGGATACCGGTACCCATCCCTACTCTGGGGTCATCTCCCTGTCCTCCATTTTCCCCACCTTCACCCAGTATGTCACCTGCCATGCCAGAGACAATCAAACAGTGGACGTATTGTATGCCAACACCAAGGAGGCATACAGCTCATCACCTTTCCCTCCCCTGGGGTCTCAGATCACAACCTGGTTCATCTCCAGCCTGTGTATAAACCTGTAGTACACAGAGAACCAGTTGTGAAACGCACAGTTAGGAAATGGTCGGCAGAGACTGAAGAGGCCCTGAGGGACTGTTTCCGTTCTACTATGTGGGACAACCTCTGCAGCCCTCAAGGAGAAGAAAGGAGTCTTTAGATCTAGAGACAAACAGGAGCTGAGAGTTGTCCAGAAGAAGCTGAAATGGAAGATAAGGTGAGGGAAGGAAAACTACAAATTCAAATTCAAATTCAAATTTTATTTGTCACACACACACAACCATACACAGTATGACATGGGGGTGAAATGCTTGTAGCTGTACAATGCCCGACCATTAAATGACAGAAGAAAAGTTTTACAATATTTACAATTTACTACAAAAATTTACAAATTAACTTAGGAATTTACAGTAAAGAATGTGTAAATAGCAGAAGAGATTATAAAGATAAGGATTATAAATTATAGGAATTATAGGATTATAGGAAATGTGTGGTGGTGCGTGTGGTGACGTGTGTGAGAGTCCAGTCTTATAGTGACGTGTTTGGGAGAGTCCAGTCCTACACCTGGTTCAGGGCCCGAATAGCCTGGGGGAAGAAGCTCCTCCTCATTCTCTCTGTTTTGGCCTTAAGGGAGCGGAAGCGCTTCCCAGACCTCAACAGTGAGAAGAGTCCATTGTTGGGATGGGAGAGGTCCATCATAATCTTCCTAGCTTTGGACTTGCACCGCTTGGTGTAGATGGACAGCAGGTCAGGGAGCTCTGATTGAATGATGCGTTCTGCCGAGCGCACCACCCTTTGCAGATCTCGTCTGTCCTGCTTGGTGCTGTTCCCAAACCAGGTGCAGATGTTTGACGTCAGGACGCTCTCGATGGTGCAGGAGTAGAAGTTCTTGAGCACCTTCAGTGGCAGATGGAAGTCTCTAAGTCTTCTGAGGAAGAAGAGACGCTGACGGGCTTTCTTAACCAGGGTGTTGATGTGACAGGACCATGACAGGTCCTGAGTGATGTGGACACCCAGGTATCGGAAACTGTCCACTCTCTCCACTGGCGTGCCACTGATGATGAGGGGTTTGTAATTCCTCGCCTGCTTTGTAGTGAAGTCCAGGAGGAAGCTGGAAGAGCAGCTGCAACAGGACAACATCAGAGGGGTTTGGAACAGCCCGAAGACAATCTCAGGACAAAAACCAACTCCCCAGGCTGCAGGAGACTTGGGGTGGGTGAATGATCTAAATAAATATTTTAATAGGTTTGATCAACCACCCATCCCTCCCCTGCAATCTCCCTCATCTTCAGGGACTGCCCGTCTTTCACCTCAGGACTTCACACCTCTCAGCTCTCAGCCATCACACCCACCCCCGCCTTCTGTGACTCCAACATACACCCCCCTCCCCTGAAATCCCCTCTCTCTATCTCAGCACTTCAAGTGAGGAATGAGCTTTGCAAGATCAAGGTGCGGAAGGCTGCAGGTCCAGATGGCATCAGCTCCAGGCTCCTCAGGTGCTGTGCAGATGAACTTTGTTGCATTCTAGGATATCTGTTCAACCTGAGCCTGTCGCTGGGGAAAGTTCCACAGCTGTGGAAGACCTCCTGTATGGTA
The DNA here is from genome assembly GCF_965226115.1 of Aulonocara stuartgranti. Taxonomy (NCBI): domain Eukaryota; kingdom Metazoa; phylum Chordata; class Actinopteri; order Cichliformes; family Cichlidae; genus Aulonocara; species Aulonocara stuartgranti. Next base: position 29,732,452 of record NC_138951.1, on the reverse strand, counting down.
CCGGTACCAAAGACCTCCCATCCCAAGGACCTCAGCAGCTACAGGCTGGTAGCCCTGACATCACATCTGATGAGGACCCTCGAGAGGTTGGTTCTAAACCATTTGCGCCCCCCTAGTGAGGTCTTCATTGGATCCGCTGCAGTTTGCTTACCAGCCTAGCATCGGAGTGGAGGATGCCATCATCTACCTCCTGCACCAAGCTCTGACTCACCTGGAGAAGCCTGGAACACTGTGAGGATCATGTTCTTTGGTTTCTCCAGTGCTTTCTACACCATCCAGCCACGACCTCTGAGGGACAAGCTGGAGCTATTGGGAGTGGACCACCACATGTCCCAGTGGATACTGGACCACCTCACAGAACGCCCACAGTATGTGAGGACATGGGGCTGTTCCTCTTCACCCTCTACACTGCAGACTTCTCCATCAACTCCCCACGCTGCCAGCTACAGAAGTTCTCTAATGACTCTGCCATAGTCAGCCTCATCACAGGTGAGGACAGCTCAGAGTACAGACAGTGGACTTTGTGGACTGGCGCCAGCAGAACCACCTGCTGATCAATGCCGGGAAAACCAAGGAGTTGGTGATGGACTTCCAGGGACGCAGACCCACCACACTGACACTGGTGAACATCCAGGGAGTGGACATTGAGATAGTAGACTCATATAGGTACTTGGGTACCTGGGTGTTCACCTGAATAATTAACTGGACTGAAGCCACCACACTCATGCTCTTTACAGGAAGGGTCAGAGCAGACTCTACCTGCTGAACTGCAGAGCTCTTTCAGTGACAGACTGCTGCATCCTAGATGCATGAAGGAGCGTTTCCGCAGGTCCTTCCTCCCTGCAGCTGTCAGACTGTACAATCAAAACTGCTCCCAATAAACACAGAGGTTTGCATTAGAGATGGAATACACTTGATCGGAATCATATTGGTATCGGCAGATATCCAAATTCATGATATCAGTATCGGACATAAAAAAGTGGTATCGTGCCATCTCTAGTTTACATCAGCGCTGTAACTTGCACTATTTTATCAACCGATTCACACTACAACCTGGGTTTGCCTCTTATTTGTATTTAATTCTATTTAATGTAATAACGGTACAGTACTCTGTTTTTAGTAACCATTGTCCTTGATGTAAATATGTAAAAATTGTATATGTTTCTGTCCTGTGTACTGTTTGTTTGTATATGTGTCTTTCTTGCTGCTGTTACTTCGAAATTTCCCCTTGTGGGACAATTAAAGGATTATTCTATTCTATTCTATTAAATGATAATAGATTGCCAAACTGGACTTCAAACACATTGGATTTTTTGCCTTTCCATTCTTCTTCCAGAATCTGGTACCTTGGTTTCCAAGTGAAATTCAGAGTTTGCTTTCATTTGAAAGAAGGACTTAAGACCTTTGAGCAACAGTCGAGGTCCTGTGCTCCTTAGTCCAGATAAGAGACTTCTGATAATGCACATTTTCCTAGCACATTTTTCCTTTCCAGTCAATTTTCATTAATATACTCCAGTCAGCAACAGCAACATCTGGTGACAACCTCATGACTCTGGTTTCATATACTCAACTACTCTAAGGCTACGTTCACACTGCAGGCGAAAGCGCATCAAATCAGATTTTTCTGACCCTATGCGACCCATATCCGATCATGCTATGACAGTGTGAACGGCGCAAATCCGATATTTTCAAATCCGATCTGGGTCACTTTCGTATGTGGTACTGAATCCGATACATATCTGATGTTTTAGAAAGCGACTGCTGTTTGAACGGTCATGTCGCATTAAATCCGTCTTTTACGTCACCGACACAAGACAGACGCCAATTATCAGCGCCGGAGAAGCGAACGCTTCCTGGCCATCCCGTGTAGATGTCAGTGAAACTGTTGGGAAGACAACGTTGGATAAACGTGAATATTTTATTTGTACTGTATAATCTGCAGATTCTGACAGAAATCTGCAGCTATCATTTGAAGCACCGCTCCTCTCTAAAACAGCAATAAGGATCATTATTAGGTTATTTACATTATTATGTAAATAACAAAATAACTTAAAGCAAAAATTGGGAAACGTAAAGTCCGAAGTCTTTATATTAAGGGCCATCAGTCAAACAATACTGTTTGCTCTCTCTAAACAGAGCGCGTTGTGTGTGAAGTCTTCTTTTGCGCATGCGGGCCGCTTTGAGCGTTCACACTAGAGCGCCTTTGCTGTCGCATTTTATTTGTAGTGTGAACACGCAGACAAAAAAATCAAATTTGATCAAAGAATCGGAATTGAGCATTAAGACCTGCAGTGTGAACGTAGCCTAAGAAATATGTTGTATTTATACTGTTTAGGTAGTATATTACTCAAACTCAAATGATTATGATAATGAATACAAAATATATGAAAATTTACTTTTATGAAATTTACCTTCTATGGTACTTCTTTTCTCTGCAGTCCCCCTCCCTGACCCTGGTTCTGACAGATAGGTCTTGTTCACCTTTTGACATTGAAAAAGTCAAAAAAGGAAAATATTTTAGAGACATATTTAGTTACTAAATCTAAGATACTTCTGAACTACTGAATATGCTTAAGAAACACACACACAAATCAGCACAACAGTTCTTCTGGACAGGTCGTTCCCACATGCACTTGGTCACAAAACCATTAGATCCTCTATTCCTGCTGAGAGGTAAGTTGATTGATTGCTGTGAAGTGGTTCATAGAAAAAGTACACGCTGTGATGGTAGTTTCATGGGAATTTTAAGGTGGTACTCTGCATGTATGTGACCCCATATCCTGTGATGTCTCTATACTCATGAACAAATAACAGTCCATTTACATATTGATGTACCCTTACATAAAAAAGGCAATACTTTTTACAGTGCCAGTTACAAAGTGCCTGTGGAAAACAACCGTTTTACATCAACTTGTTTGAGCATAAACAGTGGAGAGATTTTTTTTCTTCTGAAATGTTTACATCTCCAGCTTAGATGCTTTTTTTTCTTTTGCAGTAGATTTGGTGATGAAGGTCAGTTTTCTTCTTCACACTGTTCTCTGTCCTTAAAAGCAAGGAACCTATTTGATGATCTCTGCCTTCATTATGACATATGGACCTGTATTGTCAACAGTGATCTCATGAGCCATCCAAGAGATCTCCTTCTGATTCTCCACAGTCCATTCTCTGTTCCTGGGAGAAGAAAAAACCTCTCCGTACCCAAGACAAGACAAGTAGAATCTTTACTACGTCCCACACTTCAGAAAATTATACACTTTTACATTTAGGTGACCACCAAGGTAGGGATAGATTCAATTTTCAGCACAAGAGTTTTATCTTTAAGGTCAGCCACTTATTCTCAGAGAAAATAGATAGATTTTTCTCCTTTAAGCATCAAACTTTAAGCATCTGTAGTGATGACATAAAAACAAAGCCCATAGGCACTGTAATTTAATGGAATAAGTGATTGATTAAGCTATTGATTCAACAAATCTATTATTTAATTGTTTAATGTATTTTATATGCAGTACACTGAGGTTACAATTACTTCACTTCATAAACAGGCCTGTTGTTTCTACTGGTATCCTACCTGTTCTCTCAGAAGCTGTATCCTACTCACGGCTAATTTCTTTAGAATCATCACTCTCAGCAGGGAACTGGTTTATTTGATGCTCACAGGCAACAAAACTCTTTAATAAGTGCTGCATGAGCTACTATCAAAATTACTTTAATAATCTTTTTTTCCTATTTTTCTGAAATAAAATTTTTATTGTGTGATATTGGATGATTATATGTTTTCTCACCAGCACTAGTTGTCCTCTCAAACATGTATCCATGATGAAATCCTCATAGTATCCACGTATCCACAAACATAATTATAGTCATAGTGATGTTTCAGATTGAACAACTTCGCTAACCAATCAAGCCCCGTGTTTTTGTTGTTGCCATCTTGATGTTTTTAAACCATATTCAGTTTCATTCAGTCAATGACCAGAAAAGTCATATTATATATTCATATTTATATAGGACCTTACTGGATACAGACTTACTGGATACAGATGCGTGCGTGAATGATCCACACTTGGTGTTTAAATCTTTTTCCATTTACCTCCTCTTTAATCATTTGCTGTTTCAGCTGTTTGGTGGTTGCGGAAATAGTTGTGTGGGCTTTTACCTGAGTTTCTGACTTTTCTGGCAAAATACATTGAGATGTAAAATTTTATTCCAGGTTTTATGTTATGGTCTTGGGTCGGTGACCCAGTGTATTTTGAGTTTTGTACTTTTGGGTTTTGGTTTCTTCTCATGGTGTCAAGTTCCTTAGTTTTTTTTAGTGTTCCTTGAGTTCTAGTTTTAGGGTTTGTTATGTGGCTTCCTTGTGTTCTGCGTTTCCTGTTTTATTGTGAAGGTCTGTGTCTCATGACAGTGTGTTCAGTTTGCCGAGTCTTGTCTTCAGTCAGTCAGAATCAGCTGTGCCTCCCTCCTGTGTGTAGTTTCCTCATTCCCGTCTGTGTATTAATAGTGTGTGTTCTCTCGTGTTCGTCGCTAGTTGTCTGTGTTTCTTCCCTGCGTTTTCTCCCAGAGTCGTCCATTCAGGTTAGTTTTGTTAGTCATTCCCAGTTCAGGTTACCTTTAGGTTTTGTTTTGCTCGCCGTGTTTCTGTTTGTGCCACCAATTTGTAAATAAAGCTCGCTCACGTCCAAGCCAGTGCCAGCATTTGGGTCCTCTCTCACACTCACCACGTGTCTACCATCACATTTTAATCTACCTTGCGATTATTGATTATTATCTTGCAGGAGAAATACCTGAAGGTTATAGACTCATGAAAGATGAAGGATACCAGTGTGAGGATGAAAGAACTCTCTTGATAAGAAGCTATAGGTCAGACACAGCTTGAATACAGGAAGTGCTCACTATGTATTATGGATAGACAAATCAGTACAAGAACAATTTCTCTGCGGTGTATATATTTTCCTATAAGGTTCAGTTTGGACTCTTGATTATCATCAGTTTGATTTCTTTTTAAATCATCTATATCTGCAGTCTATATTCAAGACAGTTCCTACACTGCCACTAAGAGCAAAGTTGTTTCTGATAGTGAAGGGTGGCAACTATTGGTAAGTGCTTGAAAGTGTATACAACACCTGCAATTCCTTCTGGAAAAGTCTGAAGAATTTCTAATTGATGTTTGGCCAGTTAAGATTTAGACTAGCACAATTTTTTTAAATTAATTTTGATATTAGACAATGATCATACAAGTACATGCAAAATGCAGTTTTTATATAATGATATCTTTTATATCTTGTCTGTTAGCCCTTTCCAGGTGAATTTGCCCCTAATGTTTTGTACACTGGGTTTAAGTGTCCCATGTAAAAACAGCTAAAAACTACTATGAACTTCATAAATAAATAATGAGAAAATAAAATGGCAGCATTTCTATTTTTAATCAGGCGAGCATGAAGATGTCCACCTGTTCTGAGAGGGAGCAGCAAACAGGGGAGCCTTGAGGAAATACCCTCTTCAAAACACAATCACAGCTCTGAGACATGAGCACCTGCTCTATTACAGCACCTGATGGTGTGCCAAACAGCCCTGGATAAGCAAAACCTGACTGATGGCACACTCTGTGTTGCATGAAGAAAAATCTCATTAAATGAAGGTCGAATTCGTTCAGTGGAACCAGAACAAAACGTAACTGTGGCCAACAAGTGAGGCAACTTTAGAAAAAAACGTGTGAACGTTGACATTACTGTAAAATAAAGAACCAGGCACCAGGCATTTCTTCTTCTTCCTTTTGGGACTGAGAAAAGTGATGGGCTGTGGTGAAGGTCATACTGGGGCTTCTGTGGAGGGGATTTTCCTGGCTTTCTAGCTAGCCTCTAGCTAGCCTCTTCTCTTCCTTCTCCTCATTTCATTCTGTTAGCAGAATATCATCAACATCCACACTGCATGCCAAATATCCTTGGGCAAGATACTAACCCAATGTTTGCCTACTGGTGGTGGTCAGAGGGCCCGGTGGCGCCAGTGTCTGGCAGCCTCGCCTCTGTCAGTGCGCCCCAGGGCAGCTGTGGCTACAATGTAGCTTGCCATTGCCAGTGTGTGAATGTGTGTGTGAATGGGTGAATGACTGAATGTAGTGTAAAGCGCTTTGGGGTCCTTAGGGACTGAGTAAAGCGCTATACAAATGCAGGCCATTTACCATTTTGTTATGGCCCTGGCCATAATCTGTTTTGGTGGCTGTTTCTTTGTCTGTGTCTTTAAGTCTTTGCAGGTCCCTGAGTGGATGAGCTGACGGCTGCTGATTGGTCCCCTGGTCATGTGGTCTCATTCAAAATCCCTCACCAGCAGTTGTCCCGGGGCAGCCACTGACAGCAGCAGCAGACCTGACCCTGGCCTCCAAAACCTGTGACATTTGTGCCTGTGACTTTTGCGACTTTCTGAGTTCTGTATATAGTGTGTACATTCGTTTTCATTGTAAATAGCACATTGTAAATAGCACTGCAACAGAAGGGGTGAGCTGCCTTATTGTTTTCCCTTGCACTGTTTTCTCCTGTTTATCTCAGTTAGGGAGTTAGGTGTAGCGCTTGTCTTTTGTTTGGTTTTTGATTTCACATAGGGTTTTAAGATAGCACCTCCTCCTGACTTAGCTTGTTTTGTTTGTTATTTTGGCCTTTGTTCACCCCGGAGCTTCATTTTGCAGTGTAGAAAAATAAACCACCATTCACTAAGAAATTGGGTTTCCCTCTGTGTATGTTTTTGGGGACCAGGGCGGGGCAATCTTTTCAAACTTATGTTGTGTTCCTGTACCCCTAAACTAGGGCGTAACACATTTACACTGTTACAAATGACAAACAAGTAAAAATATTTGTCCAGTGGAAGACATTCATTTTTCAAAGCACTCCACAGTGAAGTGATATGTACATGTGCCTAGCAAGCTAAATAGCTTTGGTTGGATTCTAGGCAGTGGCACAAATGCTATTGGGGCTGTGGCAGGAAAGGTGCTTTGCCTTGATCAGAAAACATACAGCACATAGAAATGACTAACATGTTTCACAATATTATTGGTTTATGTAAAATACTATGATGATCAGCATTGCTTAGAGGGACAACGATATCAAAAACATTTATCTACTCTTTGATCAATGAAATCCCTCATAATATTACAATAAAATAGTTTTCATAAGGACAATATAGAGTCCTTATGAGGACAGACAAAATTAGATTATCTGCCCCCAAGCTACAGTGTTATGAACCACTGAAAGCAGCAACATTATAATTATATTATAACAGCTCAAAGAAAACAGTGATAATGAAGTGCATTTTAAATCAAGTATACACAGTATGTGTCTTGGGGCGATCGTGGCTCAAGAGTTGGGAGTTCGCCTTGTAATCGGAAGGTTGCCGGTTCGAGCCCCAGCTTGGACAGTCTCGGTTGTTGTGTCCTTGGGCAAGACACTTCACCCGTTGCCTACTGGTGGTGGTCAGAGGGCCCGGTGGCGCCAGTGTCCGGCAGCCTCGCCTCTGTCAGTGCTCCCCAGGGTGGCTGTGGCTACAATGTAGCTTGCCATCACCAGTGTGTGAATGGGTGGATGACTGGATATGTAAAGCGCTTTGGGGTCCTTAGGGACTGAGTAAAGCGCTATATAAATACAGGCCATTTACCAGGCCATTTGCTTTACTTTCAATTACTAATTCAAATCTATAATATAATCTGGGCTTTTTGTAACTCATTAAATCATTACAAAATCAGATTTATTAGTATCTGGGGGGAGTGAACATCATCAAAATATCCCAGAAAAAATAGTCATTGAGTATACATCAACACTGTGAGATCTATCAAATCTGTGATGACCCCAGCAGTAACTCAAACCCATGAGATCAGAATATTTCATTTCTCGTGGTGATAATATTAATATCCCAAATCAAGAAAACAACTCTAACTGGCATGCATCATTCAACCCCCCCCCCCCCCCCCCCAAAACAAACAAACAAACAAACAAACAAACAAACCAGGGATGTGAGACCTCAGAAGGTGACCCATATCTCTGGAGTCCTTTGTGGACTTGCCCTTTTGTATGACCATTTCAGAATGTTATTGTCTTGCCCATGAGCAAAGACTGCCCTTAAGACTGTTTATAACAGGTATAGCAGTCTAGATCAAGTTATCCGTCTCAGCCTGATGATGCAAGTAGGTGGGGCTGATGATGCATGACAATAGCATTTAAGTAATAAAGCTGGATGAGGTAGCTAATGCAGCTTGTAAAATGCCAGATATATGGATAGCTGCTCCTGGGCTGCGCCAAGGTTGCCGAGGTTGTTCTTTCTGACCAATGAGCTGTGCAAAGTCATTAAGCCTATAAACTCCCTGTATTTGGACCGTTTCTTCTCTTTTCTCATTCCTTTCTTCTATTCCTCTTTTCTCCTTTTAGTTATTTCATTTCCCAATCCCCCTTCCTGTATCAATCTCCATCTATTTCTGGAGAGATAAATCTCCATCTTTGTCTAATCTCTTGCCCATCCATCTCTCTCTGTCTAAAAATAGAGGGCATCTGGATAATAGTCCCCTTCCGCTGCAACGTCCCTTACCTGATTTATGCCAATAGCCAAACTGGCCTGCCAGCAGAGAGGCCCAGCAGAACACCACACTGCACAGTTTGGAACCTAATAATAATCATTTCATGCTCGGTCAGCTGGTGAATGGACCATGATGCCATCTGAGGTTATAGGGAAGCAAGGTCAGTGGAAGCTGATGATGACCTGGGTGAGAGGTCATCTGAAGTCACTTTTGCTGACATATATAAATGTTGCTGTGACTTTGAATTAGCACCAAAATATTAGGTGTAGTGAGTGTGTGTGTGTAATCTGTCCAAAGTAATGTAAAAGAGGTCTCAGACTTTCAAACATTAATTTCCAAGTAAGGAAAACAAGAAAATTAAAACCTGAAGCTGTGTTAATAATAAATTCTCTGTGCATTAAATAATGCAGCATAATATGTGTTACTTACTGTCATAAATCCACCAAGAATTATTACTCAACTCCACAGCCACCCAGCACCTAATGTCCATGAATGCTGTTTCCTTGGCGAAATCTGATCAGCTAGTTGTGTTTCTTTATGCCTTAATTTGATCAAAGGTGAAGAATTGGTTTATCAGGCATTGATTTAATCTGGATAACAATAACCATGAACTCATGTTTACCCACTTAATGATTATTTATTGTCAAATGTCTAGAGGAAATTTTAAAACGCTGCCAAGACTAAAACCAGGTTGATTTAGACTGAATTACAAAAAGAAAGTCAATCCAGACCCATTGTATTTTCAGGTAAAGACCCTACGATAATAGAGTGAATACCCCGAGAACCAAATGACCCCCTTTGAGCAAGAACTTGGTGACAGTGGGAAGGAAAAACTCCCTTTTAACAGGAAGAAACGTTCAACAGAACCAGCCTTAGGCTTGGGGGTGAATGGAGGGAAATCGGAAAAAAAACAAAAAACCACTATGGAACAGATCCATTGTCTTATGATCAATGACAGTATTTAGCTACATGGTCAATAATATGAGATATAACCAATATGTGTGGCAGCTTAGATTTATTGCAAATTTGTATAGTATAAAGTATAACTGCGCCTACTAATAATAGATATTATATTTTATATGGTAAATTGAATACTCAAAATCTGAAGCATACAGAATGAACACAACAATACTTAACAGAAGAAAAAATATGAAAAAGAATTTAGAACAATAATATTTGGCTGTTACTAAGCAAGCTTCACCAATGTCCTCGGTGATGTTAAAAGCTGCTCCATCTTGAAACCCCCAGCTGACACTCTGGGGAGCTGGACAGTGTGAGTGATCTAGTATATGGTTAAAATCCACCCATGCAGTGAGTCGTGAACACAGGAACAGGGATTGTCTAGCAATTCATTGACAGGGGAAATATACCCAATGTTCAACCAGCCCATTCAATTCCCTGGAGAACAACACGGAGCAGAATTGAGTTCAAAGGTCAAATGACTGATAGTAACCTCAAGTTGACACCCATTTAGAAAATGGCACTCTTGATAATATAAGCATTTATGAGGCTCTGCACATCTTGAGCATTGCACTTTAGTCAAATACTGGTCCTAGTACCAGTGCAGAACTAAAGAAATACAGAGTTTCAGATTAGTTCAGACTTTTGAATAAAATGTGTGTAGAAGGTCCATGATAGAAAATGTAGGTCAGCACACAGTATGGAAGATATCAGGAGTCTAAAATTTTTCTTAAATTAATTATGGCTAATGGAAAACACCAAGAAATGAAATAGGACTTGGCTATCATAGCTGTACCATCCACCACTAACTTTCTCAGAGCACAATTTTCACAGCACAAGATTGATTGACAACATTGTTGTCTGTCAATCTTCAGACAACAATGTTCATGATGTTTGTGTTCATAATCAAGCCCAACCAATCCTTTTAATAATTTAATTTCCTTTAACCAAGTGAAATATTATTCCTTATGAATAATAAGTACCCAAATCCGCTACTGGAAAATGACATGTGGAGTTTAAAAAATTGTTCATACATGCATAAAAAAAACTATAGTTTTATCCCTTAAAGGGTTTTCTTCATTAGACATAATAAAACATTTTCCTGATAGTGAACATATTGTTTATAAGGAATTAAATACATTCGCTTTAATAACAGTAAAAAAGCAAATAAAGTTAAATGTCTTGGAATGAATAGTGAATGTTATGGTAAGAGAGATGCTAAGTAAAAAGAAAAGAAGGGTGTAAAAGTTTAAGTGACTTATTAGATGAAACCTTAAGGCCAGGTAACTGAGTTAGAACAGTCATTAACAAAAGAGTATTGGAAAAAACTATAGTATGATCCACTAAGAGACCTTAAAAGTCAACCCATGCATTCATCCCATAGTGCAAGAGGATTTGTAGAATCCGTGTTTCAGAATGTCGGAATCGTTTTGGTGGCACAGGAAATGCCAACACTAAATGCTTATAGCAGATGATTACTTGCTGTACGAGTTTAAGGATTTGAGATTTGACAACCCTAGACAACTGGGTCAGAGCATCTTCAAAACTGCAGCTCATGTTGGTTCACGGTCTGCAGTGGTCATTATCTATCTAGGTGAACGAGCAACAGGGTCATGGATGGCCAAGGCTCACTGCATTGGATTGCTGAAAATGTTAATGCTGGTTCTGATAGGAAGGTCTCAGAATGCACAGTGCACCACAGTTTGTTGCTGTTTTGGTAGCAAAAGGAGGACAAAAACAATATTAGGCAGGTGGTCATAATGTTATAGTTGTATGTGGTACTTCCAATTTAAATACAATTTTAATTTAAAACATGGATTGAGACTAATTCAAACCAAAAACTGCAGAACTTAATAAGAGACAAATAGAACAAACGTGGGAAAAACAATAAAAGTTCACAAATGAAGCAAAAGAAAATTTGAATATTGTGAACCCAATTAGAATAAAACAGTGAACCAGAATAAAAATGACTATAACAAATGTATATATTTAATTGAAAAAGATAAGTAAACTAAATGATAATTACAAAATGTGGGGGAAAATGTAATAAAATAGATATTGAGTGTGAACCAATACACAGTGACATTTCTGTTAATGTCATTGGCCAGTTCTGAACCACTTAATTGGAAAGCACAAAGCTTTGTGATTCGTGTACCATTTAAAATGCAGATACCACATCAAAACCAGCCGTTTATTTCTAAAAGCAAAACAGATTTTTGTAACAGACAAGACAAGCGCAATCTAGTGAAACCTTTTACTGATCTATGTTATGGAAATACATTTGAATGAAGCCTTTTGCGGTGGGTGTACAATACATATACAAGATTCTTTCAAATGGCCAGTATGACTCTCTCAGACAAAGTCTCTCAGCTACCTCGCGCTACCAACTCAGTAAACACTTTCTTGCTCATTTTATTAACTCAATTACTATTTTGAAGTTACTGAATATAACATGTTATTTATTTGATCAATTATTACTCCATTTACAGTCAAAAAGGGTATGCTTTAGTGGGGGAATACCTTGTAATTAACAGGTGGCTACCATATAAGGATGTCGTGCCCCTTAGGTTCTCATTGGATATAGTTCCAAAATACCAAGGTAGTGATGTCAGCTTCACAAAGGGACTTTCCTAAACATTTGGTGACATTAAAGTGGCTACATCAATCTTTTTTTTAATTCGTTTCTCATTTTAGGACAATAAGATGTAAAAAAAAAAAAAAAAAAAAGCTTGAGTATGTACAAGACTCATTTTGTTTAGCAGTAATTGGCATCATTCTGTCCAAAGAGCAATGGCCTGCAAATATTAAAAGCAACAGGCAAGAGACTAACAAGGTGGTAGAAGCCTCTCTTCTTTGCAATGCTGAACTGATTAAATAGATGATTTGAGGAAGAAGCACAAATACCATAGTGCACAGGTTGCTTTTAGGTTGCAGCAGTTTCACACAGGAGAAGTAAATACTTCCTTGAATATCCATTCAGTTGAAGGTGAAGGTGAAATTACTGCTGTCGTCTGTGTGCAAATCACTTGGCTGTCACTGAAAATGATGGCATTTTACTGCCATTAATTTAGCGCTTGGTTTTCCTGCTTTAAATGTGACTTAAGTACATACTACCACGACTGCAGATGCAAATTACTCAGAGCAGCATAGCAGCTGGCCAGCACAGAGGCAGCAGCTGTCCTTAAAGTGAATGCCTGTGTTCTGAAGAAGCTGTGCCCTCTGAGTGGTCCTTGAGCAAATTCCCTACTAAGCCTGAGCAGATCTTCTGCTCTGACCTCTCTTGCTGTTGGAGAAGAAAAGAAATATCCTTAAACCATCACCTCAAATCAGCATCTAATTTACACATTTGTGTAACTGATCCTGGGGCCACGAAGGATATGTTAGACACAATGACAGCTGTCAGTCAAAGAGTTATGTGCTGAAGCCGAAGGTGAAAGGTTTTCTGAAGGACAGTGACCAGAGGCGGTGAAGCATTTGAAATACTTTTCAGTACTGCACTTGAGACTCTGTGTAGACAATCACCCCCACCCTTATCCCCCACCGGATGTCTGCTGGTACAGATTTAGCTTGTTTTGCTCTGTTTCCAGACATCTGGGTTTGCCATTAATAGACACTGTCCTTCTTTCTGAATCCTCACCAGGGAGACGTGATTCCCGATCACAACCTCTAAACTGATCTTAATGTCCCAGTCTTGCCAGGAATATAGGCCACAAAAGGTGACTCCTCATCCTCAAAATATTAATCTGGCTCAAGGTCAGAAAAAGATTCTTTTTCCTAGTCAAGCTTTAGCAAAGCTCCCAGAGGTGGTTATAGAATCATTTTGGTCCATACAATAGTACATCAGACCACTCTATCCCATAGTTTCTTTTGTTTTTCTCTTTGCTCTCTTTTTTCCCATCCCTTTGTCCTGATTCTTCAGCTGCTCAGAGTTAGTTTTCTAAAGTCAGAAGTGACAAATATTTGGACGAGGCATTGAGTGCTAAATTATAAATTAATGTTAGCAAGTTTTGCAACCAAATTTGTATGACTTGTACTTCTATTTTCTATTCTATAATTATTCATGTTTTAAATTATCTGTTCCCTTCCATTACTTATCCATTTATTCCACTTATTCCATTACTTACATTTCCATTTTTTTTATTCTTCTTCCTATCATTATTATTATTAGTAGTAGTAGTGGTATAATTTGCATTATGAACACCTGACTAATATTGCTGCCAAAACAAACATGACCCACTAAGGCACTCCACTAGACCTCTAAAGGTGTGCTGTGGTATCAGCACCAAGATTTTAGAAACAGATCCTTTAAGTCCTGTAAAATGTGGGGCCTCCCGTGGATTTGACAGGGTGCATTATCCTACCTACTAAAAGATGTCACAGCAATCAGGGAGTACTGTTTCTATGAAAGGGTTTATATGGTCTGCAGCCACGCTTAGGTAGGTGGTGACTGTTAAAGAAACATCCACATGAATCCAATCTCAGCAGAACATTGCCCAAAGCATCATACGGCTTGCCTTCTTCCTTCTTATTCCCCAAGTAAGTGATGTGCACACACCCGGCCATCCATACTGATGTAAAAGAGAACTGATTCATCAGGCCAATTTTTTACAGTGCTTTGTGGTCCTTACTGGGCTTAAGCCCGGGTTGTTTTTTCAGAAGCCCGGGGTCTTTTGGAGTGTAATTTTTTCATAGTTACATGCCTGGCTGACAACTGTATAAAACAAAAACTACACACAATATTCGAAGCACATAGTCCACACTGTGGGAATTTACGACTGTGTGTAAATCCCCCTAATATTGGTATGATCCGATTACGTTACTTGCTCTTCGAGTGAATTAACAAATGGCGAAATGAAAAGCCGAAGAACAACAATGCTGTTTCTTTAGAGAGTCTTAGCTTACCTGTGTTTATTTTCATATTTTCACCCCCCACGGCTAAATAAATCAGTTTCAGTAATGTACTGATGTATATCAGTACATTACTGAAACTGAAATGGACATAAGGGGCTTCTTTCAAAGAAAAAACTCTGGTAGATGTTATTTTATATATTATGCTTTGTATGTTGTTTAGTATATTTCTATGTAAAACAAGAGGAATTTCAATACATAGCAGTATATTCACAGTTTAAACCAGATATTTACATACACTTTATGGAAAACACAAGAACATTTCTTTTACTGTACAACATCAATTTAGAGTAAACTTGTTTTGTTTTGGATAAATAAATATTGAAATATCTTTTGAATTAGTTAAATGTCAGAATAAAGAGAGACAGAGCTGTCTATTTTTTATCACTTTCATCAAATTTAGGAGTACATGTACACTAAGTTTGTTAATTAATAAGAAAACTCCAGACGATTCCATTCTGAGCTGAAGAAGCTTCTGATAGGTTAGTAGAGTCCATGTGAGTAAATTGGTGGCACACCTGTGGATGCATATAAGGCAAAACACAGAGCCTGTTTCTTTGAAATGGGAAAATCAAGAGATGTCAACCAAAATACCAGGAAAAGAACTGTGGAGCTCCATAAGTGTGGCTCAAGTTTGAATACAATTTGGTGCCATTTACAATTAAGAAATACAGATAGTTTCTCGCTTTACTCTTAAAGTTAACAATTATGTTTTTTATATTTATCAATCTAAAAAAATAAACATTTAGTCTGATTTGATGTTACAATTAGTGTTTGTGTTTTTATCCAAAGAGTATGTAAATATCTGATTTCAACTGTATATTTGATGATGTTGGTGTTTGGCTTGATTGTCAGCACAAAGAGGGAGAGAGAGGAACAGAGAAGGAGAGAGAGAATGAGGACAGAACAGAGATGGAACAAGAGCAGGTGAGACACACATGTTAGTCAAATGGTTGTTTACCAAAAGTATCACTGTATCATAGGTCCTCATGTATCTCGTACCTAGTGTTTCTTTTTAGGTTTGTTATTTATCAAATTCTACATTTATTAAGTTATGCAGGCTTGTTTGCACAACAAGGCTAAATAATTATATAAACTTTTCTGAATCTAAATAGTGTACTTTGGTAGAATTAAAAAATAAGTATAGTGCAGGTCTATGATGATTTTTAGTGCTACTATCATCTCGTTCTGATTCTGTCTTGGTTAAATCCTAAGTAGTCCTGATTTTGAACTGTTGTAGTCCTGTTTTAATTCCGGATCAGTTCTGGGTCTGGTTGAATTGGGGTTTATTCCTCGAGTCTTGATACAGCCCCGACTTTGTTTTGCCTTGCTGCTTAATTAAAAAACTAGTTTAAGGTGTCCTGCATATGTGATATATTAAAACAGGACTACAACAGTTCAAAATCAGGATTACTTAGGATTTCGCCTTCCACTGTTACGCCAATGACATACAGATCTATTTTGAACTTACTGACGACCTTGCTGTGTCCCTACACTACTTTCAAGAATGCATGCGGGGGGTCAAAGAATTGTTCCTGAGTAATTCTCTTGTTTTAAATGATAACAAGACTGAGATTGTGGTGTTCAACAGTAAAATCCCTCGTGCTCAACTCTGTGCTGCCCTGGGTTCCTTTGCTAGCTTTTCTTGTGACTATGTCAGTAACTTGGGTGTACTGCTGGATAGCTCGCTCAAACTCGATAAGCAAGTGTCTGCTGTAGTGAGATCTAGCTTCCACCAACTGCGCCTTATCTCTAAGGCTAGGCATTATGTTCCGCATGAGGACCTGGAGAAGCTTATTCACGCTTTTGTGACCTCCAGGTTGGATTCAGTGCTGGACTGGGACAAAAAAATCAGCCCAGGCATTTTGACTAGAGACCGGCCCACCAGGTATTATAGGAAAAACCATAAAGCCTTTGAATGAAAACAAACGTCGTTGTGACAGTGATGTACACTGTCTTGTTGGTACATACTGTATGTATCAATCTAATAAACTTAAACCTACACCATCGTCCCTATTCTGGTATTCTAAACAGTACTTAGCCGAAACCCAAAGACTGCTTGGTTGAGTTAACTTCCTGAACTATCTACAACATATGGTGAAAACCTGAAATTAAGACAGAGAAGACTAGAGGTGAGACATGGCCATTACTGAATATTAAAAATAATAAATGACAGATTTAGTGATATTTTCATAAACTATTTATTTACCACATCAATAAACAGCATGGCAGGGCAAAATATTTTTTCTAACATGGCAACCTTTTAAAAGTGAAAGGAGACAGAAAGACGGGTGAGAAAGAATAAAACTTAACTGACTTTTTGATGGCATTTTACACAAAGCACTAGTACAGTGGGAAAATACTGGCATCGTGTACAGTACTTTCTTCTGAAGAAATTATGTTGGGACCCTGAAAAAAACTTACTATGTACAATAATGGATTTCTATAAATTTGACATCAGATGAAAACTTTGGTTGTAAGATTTGTATTTGTTAAAAGCTAGAAATTTTAAATGAGAATAAGAAAGAAAAGTATTTCTTTGTGCCCCCCTAGCTGACAGCATAAAGACACAGAATAACTCCAGCTTTTTGTCTTTTTTTGTATTGTAGCTGAAGTATGGGACAAATCGCGTTTATTTTCAGCTCAATACGAAATGCGTAATATTAACTCTGAATACCAGAGGATTCTGTTTCTTACGGGACGGTAGGCAACTCTACTAACTAACCATATGAATAAAATAAAGTTCGCCAGTAACATCATAGCACCCACCCAACTGTATAGAAACTCCGTCATGCTAGCTAGTACACAGTACAAGTTATTGTAACTGACTGTAAAAAGTTAGCACAACGGAAATAAACTCCACCTAAACTTGGTTTATATCTGACCCAGATAGACTGCAGGTCATAACTTCTTACCTGAAGCTCATTTCACCTGACACTCGGACCGGCGGCCGCCTTGGGTCTCTCCACCTCCGCCTCCCCTTTCCCCCATCCACCTGCTGACCTCCACCACTTGCTAATTTTACTGAATCTGTGAAAGCTCCACCATAGCCACTACCAAACAATTGAATTATTTTTACACGTCTGCCAGCATCTGTCCAGTCCGCCACCTTTCACTGTTTACACGGTTATGGAAAAAAAGACAACAACAACGAAACATCGGCCCATTTAAAACGAAAATTTAAATTGGCCGATGGCCAGTCCAGCTATAGTTGGATTATTAGACTGCAAACAGTCCAAAACACAGCAGCCCGCCTCTTGACTGGTACCAGGAAATTTTGCCCTATAGGGCTTTGGAGCGTGATGTCACGGGGGTGGGCGTGGAAAGAATTTTGGCCCGATCTGCCATTTTGGGGGTCTAAGTGAAAAAGGAGCGAAAGCATAGCCATGGTTCGTTCTTGCTGTGTGGTCCGCTGCAATGTTCGATCGCACGGCCGGCAAGAGAATAAGCTTGAAAAGGGTTTGTCTTTTCATTCTTTCCCAACCTGGAAGCAACATGAGGCAGCTCGTGTATTACCAGAATCAGAATCAGAATCAGAATACTTTATTGATCCCTGGGGGAAATTATTTTTTGTTACAGTGCTCCATTTTAAACCAACATTAAGACAAGACAGACAATACGCTAACTAAGAATAGTACAATATATACATATATATACATACATACATACATACATAAGTCACTTATAAATAAATATTTGGAAAAGAAACATGTGTAGTTGTAGCAGCAAACAGTGTGTTAAGTGGATGCGTTGTACAGGGAGATGGCCACAGGCAGGAATGATTTCCTGTGTCGTTCAGTGGTGCTTTTCGGTAATCTCAGTCTCTCACTGAACGAGCTCCTGTGACTGACCAACATGTCATGGAGTGGGTGGGAGGTGTTATCCAACATTGTCTTTATCTTGGACAGCATCCGCCTCTCCGACACCACCTTGAGGGAGTCCAGCTCCATCCCCACAACATTGCTGGCCTTACGGATCAGTTTATTAAGTCTGTTGGCATCTGCGACCCTCAGCCTGCTCCCCCAGCATGCAACAGCATAGAGGATCGCACTGGCCACCACAGACTCATAGAAAATTCTCAGCATTTTCTGGCAGATGTTGAAGGACCTCAGTCGCCTCAAAAAATAGAGACGACTCTGGCCCTTCCTGTAAAGTGCTGTGGTGTTTTTAGCCCAGTCCAGTTTATTGTCAATGTGTACTCCAAGGTATTTATAGTCCTCCACAATGTCAACACTGACCCCCTGGATTGAAACAGGGGTCAAGTGTTTCCTGGTCTTCCTGAAGTCCACGATCAGTTCCTTGGTCTTTGCCACGTTGAGCTGCAGATGATTCTGCTCACACCACGTGACAAAGGAGTCGACCACAGCCCGGTACTCTGTCTCATCATCCCTGCTGATGCATCCAACCACCGCAGAGTCATCAGAAAACTTCTGAAGATGGCAGGTCTCTGTGCAGTGGCTGAAGTCTGTGGTGTAGAGGGTGAAGAGGAAGGGGGAGAGGACAGTCCCCTGTGGTGCCCCTGTGTTGCTAATCACCTTGTCAGACACACACTGTGGGAGATGTACATATTGTGGTCTTCCTGTCAGGTAATCAACAATCCAGGACACCAGAGAAGCATCCACCTGCATCGCTGCTAACTTATCACCCAGGAGGGTCGGCCTGATGGTGTTGAAAGCACTGGAAAAGTCAAAAAACATGACCCTCACAGTGCTCGCCGGCTGGTCCAGATGGGTGTAGACACGATTGAGCAGGTAGATGATGGCGTCCTCTGTTCCGAGACGAGGCTGATAAGCGAACTGAAGGGGATCCAGATGTGGTCTTACTATGGGTCGCAGCTGGTCCAGGATGAGCCTTTCCAGGGTCTTCATGATGTGGGAGGTCAGTGCCACGGGCCTGTAATCCTGGGGGCCACTGGGACGAGGCGTCTTTGGTACAGGGACGAGGCATGATGTCTTCCACATCACCGGGACCCTCTGCAGACTCAGACTCAGCATAAACAGTTTATGAAAGACTCCACACAGCTGGGGGGCACAGGCCTTGAGGACAAGGGGACTCACTCCGTCTGGTCCAGCAGACTTGCCTGAGTGAAGTCTCCTCATTTGCATCTCAACCTGGTATTGAGTGAAGGTGATGGGTGGGGGAGGGGTGTCAGGAATCTCACAGGAGGCAACATGTGAAGAGAGAGGCTGGCACAGTGGTGTGGCTCTGGATTCCAGGCTGACTGCAGGTGAGGTTGTGGGGGTGGGAGCAGACACTGTGGTGTCGAATCTATTGAAAAACAGATTCAACTCGTCGGCTCTATTCTCACCTCCCTCAGCTCCCCTGCTGTTGGTTGGCCTGAATCCAGTGATGGTCTTCATGCCCCTCCACACCTCTCTCATGCTGTTCTGCTGGAGTTTCCACTCCAGCTTCCTCCTGTAATTGTCCTTAGCCTCTCTGATCTTGTCCTTTAGTAACACCTGGACCTTCCTCACCTCCTCTTTGTTGCCCCCTCTGAAAGCCCTCTTCTTGTTGTTGAGGAGGGCTTTGATGTCCTTAGTCACCCACGGCTTGTTATTTGGGTAACAATGAACAGTCTGAGCTGGAACAATGGAGTCGGTGCAGAAAGTTATGTAGTCTGTGATACACTCAGTAAGCCCATTGATGTCCTCGGCGTGAGGCTCACAGAGTGTTTCCCAGTCGGTCACCTCGAAACAGCCCTGTAGTTCCGCTATTGCCTCCTCTGACCACCTCCTAACAGTCCTGGTGGTCACAGGTTCCCTCCTCACAATTGGCACATAGCGGGGGGTGAGGTGAATCAGGTTATGATCTGACCTACCAAGTGGGGGGAGGGAGGAGGAGCTGTATGCATCCTTGACGTTAGCATACAGTAAGTCTAAAGTTTTCTCTCCCCTGGTGGGACAGTCCACATATTGTTTGAATGTTGGTAGTGTATTGTCCAGTGATACATGGTTGAAGTCACCCGAGATCACAATAAAGGCACTCGGGTGCTGAGTCTGTAGCCGAGCTATGGCAGAGTGGATAGTGTCACATGCAGCTGTGGGGTTAGCAGAGGGGGGAACATAAACAGCCACCAAGATGACGTGAGAGAATTCCCTGGGTAAATAATACCGCCTGAGTCCAACAGCACACAGTTCAGTGTCCGGGCAACAAATCCTTTCTTTGATTGTTATGTTGGCAGGGTTACACCACCGGTTGTTAACTAAAACAGCAAGCCCACCTCCTTTACGCTTACCGCTAGCGATGCTGTCCCTGTCCGCCCGAACAGTGTGGAAGCCTTCCACGGAAGCATTCTCATCGGGAATGACCTGGTGCAGCCATGATTCGGTGAAACACATCAGGCTACACTCTCGGTATTCCCTCTGACTCCGTACCAGTGCTGAGAGCTCGTCGATTTTACTTGCCAACGATCGCACATTTCCCATCACGATAGACGGCAGACACGGTTTAAACCTCCTCCTCGCTTCGAGCCTCCGCTGTTTCACCGTCACCTTTTTTCTTCTCTTCTGTCCTTGACCTCTGCATCCCCGATGTGTTTTCCTCCAAATTTCAGCTGGTACTTCTGCGGGCACTTCTGCGGGCACTTCTGGCCAGCGAGCCGGCCGGCATCAGGGCGATCAGCTGATCTCTGGAGTAAACAGTCCGTGCGTGTAGGAGATGTGCCGCGGTCCCGTTCCATGATAAAAGTAACAGTTCCACGGCCACCAGAAGAACAAAAACTCTCTCAATCCACATGATTGAGTAAGAGATAGAAAACGGAGGAAAATACAAGTCAGAAAAAAAAGAATACGTAAGAAAAAAGAGCTAAACTAAGAGAAAAGCAGGAGCGACTGTAACAGGCTGCACGCTGGTTGGCGCATGCGCACCAAACGAAGGCGTCTAGCCTGGATAGCAGCTGTGAGACAAGCTGATATCCAGTTCTCTTCCATCTCCAAATATCTGTTGGTGCTCCGACATTTTCATTCCGGTAAGTTCTAAATATGTTCATATCACTCTTTATAGCCTATTAGTTTTATTTTCCATGCGCTCTGAGGTCATAACAAATTAGAACAAACATCCTACTGAGTGATATTGCAGAACTACCTTCTATTTATAGAGTTGCTAATTATTTGGCATTATTGCAGCAAACCAGCCTATGAAATGGATGAAACATCGTGACTGGGTTCCAGTGCTACACAAGGGACCTGCTTCAAACATACCACCATGCCAATCAGATTACTTCTTCCATGTGAGGGTGAAGAGGTGACCCTTCTGGATAAGATGGTGAAGGTTTGCTGCATTTGTTGAACAGTGTGATAATAAAACCAGGGAAAAATGAAACCTGCTCCTGTTAAATATTCTTAAGTCTTTTGCTGGATAAATAGCGGTATTTTTTCAAAAGATACAGTAAATAAAGTAATCTTAGTAGTGGGTGATATCATGTAAACACTGTCATGATTTTATGTGAACATTTTGTCATTTGTAAACTATAAATGACATGGATTCTACACTGTAACTGATGTGATGTTCTATAAGGTGGTTTTAATTTAATAAAAAAAGAGGCAAAAATTAGTTTGTTTCTTTATTCAACTTTTGAACAGTGGTACTCAGTCAGTACATATTCAGTAAATGCAAATTATTTACACGGCAGTGCACTACAGGCATAAATCTCGACTCCCAGATAAAACATTAAGCATTATAGTAGTGACAACTCCTCCACAGTAGCAGTTGGGATTTTTCTTTTTTGAGGACGGCTCCTTTTACCTGTCACTACAGATGGTCTGTTTATGTTTTGATCAAGAGCCTTTTTTGGGGGCAGCTGAAGAGGAGAAGTCTATCTTATGGCCAACCTCTGGCTGTATCTTGGTCACATTACCCAGCAAAACCCAGTATGCAGGTTCATCTGTAACAGTCCTTGTGCCACAGATCAACACTGTTGCTTCTACATTAAACAGAAGAGCAGTGACGTGGGTGCAGGTCTCCGCGACTCCGGCCTTACAGGTGCAGTGGGTGGCTTCAACCTTCCCTGTGATGCTCACAGTGACCCATGGCTGCAATGCTGGTTCATTCAGTCTTTGAGAGTGCAGGACCTGAAACACACACAAAGTTCATTTAAAGACAAGAACTATGAGCCAAGGCAGACATAAATGTCTTTAATCTACTTTATCATAAATGTAACAAAGTGTTTAGAATGTTAGCACATACATGTCATTTTTCATTTCTTTATGTGTCCATCTATAGAACGCTGCATGTTATATTCTAAATCTGCCTGTTCTCTGTCAGAAACCTGCCTGCAGAAAATGAACCTAAAGTATGTAATGCAAGAATGTCATCACTTTAGAGATGGAGAAAGCATAAAGTGACAATTATGAATCACTTAATATGATAAGGAGATTCTGCAGGTCATTAATCAATGTATAAAATTAAAATAAAATGTATTTTTAGTGACACAAGATACAAATATGGAAGCAAGATGTATAATTAGAATTATTTATAATAAACGTTAATAAATCATTGCAATTTCTTTAACCATAAAGAATAACTAAATGCTTCAGGACAATGTCACATCAATGCACTGAACTCACTATGTTATCCCTCTAACAGCCTCCACATGTTCTCACTGTAATTTCCCCTCATGAATGAATTTATGCTGCACTAATGTGAATGTTTGCAGGGAAATCAAACGCATTTTACTCGCAGTACTCGAGCTGACTTACCTTTGTTTGAATGACGACTTGTACGCGCTGATTCCACAGATAAGGTACGAACTATGTCAGGCTACGTCAGTAGCGGTTGGTCTCCAGGGTTTCTACTCCACGGCCGTATTTCATACGGGTCCACATTTCCAATGCACGCTATTTTCTGCAGGTACAGCTGCTTCGCCTCTGGACGCAATCGGTCTCTATACAGTTCATTCTCTTTTGAGCTGCTTTTAAGCATTTTGTAATCGTCGATCCAACACAGTGTGTTTGTTTTGATTCGTAGACCCCGAAAATGGTGCCGCGCTCCCACAATGCATTGCGGCGTGACGTCAACTCCAAAGCCCTATTACTCCTGTTCTAGCTAGCTTGCATTGGCTGCCCATAAAGTACCGTATTCAATTTAAAATATTACTCCTTACATTCAAAACTATTAATAAATTAGCGCCAAGTTATCTTAGTGAACTTCTCAACTCACATACTTCTGCTAGAACACTTAGATCTGCCACTCAACTACTTCTGACCCAACCCTGATCTCGGCTGAAGTCCCAGGGTGACCGTGCGCTTGCTCTGCCCCGGTACTGTGGAATACCCTTTCTCTTGACCTCCGCGCATCTGATTCCATTGCGCTGTTCAAATCACGACTAAAAACCCACTTATTCAATCTTGCCTTTCCCTCTAGTTAATATTTCTTTTGTGATTTTATATTATGCACTTTTATGCTCATTTAACTTCTTGTTTGCTCAGTACCTGTTGCTTTCCTATGTATCAGTGACAGCTACCTGCTTGCATACCTAATACTTGCTTTGGTCCTATTTCTATTATCTTCCTTCTATTCTCTATGTTACTTGTTAAGCACCTTGGCATACCCTTGGTTTTTAACCCTTTAAGACCTACCATAGAACCAAGTCCGCCAGAGCTTATATTATACGTGTTATATTTTTACATTTTTGGGAGCATTTCAAGTTGCTATACATCAATACAAGTTGCTATACATCAATACAACCATTACAGCCCAAATTTTAATAATATGTCTGCATTAAGTGCATAGTAATTACATACATTGCAAAAAAGTGCAATAAACTACAATTGTTTTTGTTGTTTTTTTAACATATATTTCTAGTTAGAGAAATTTAAGAGGCTTATCCCTCAAAACTGTAAATACAAAAATGGTAAATGGCCTGTATTTGTATAGCACTTTTACGAGTCCCGCCTAGGGACCCCAAAAGCACTTTACACACCCAGTCACACACACTGGTGGAGGTAAGCTACAGTTGTAGCCACAGCTGCCCTGGGGCAGACTGACAGAAGCAAGGCTGCCATATCACGCCATCGGCCCTTCTGGCCAACACCAGTAATAGGTAGGTGAAGTGTCTTGCCCAAGGACACAATGACCGAGACTGTCTGAGCCGGGGCTCGAACCGGCAACCTTCCGATTACAAGGCAAACTCCCAACTCTTTGAGCCATGGTCGCCTGAGAAAAAGTTGCACAAAATCATTTCCCACCAAAGGAAATTTATTTTAAGTGTCTTTATAGTTTTATTTTTGAAATACACCCATTTTTATATACTGTTGGTATATAAATGGTAAATGGTAAAAAACTACATTTCCGCAAAATGACGTCACTTCCGGTTTCGGGCAGGACTTGGAGGACATGCGATAGTTCACGCTGATGGACGTAGGAAGTGTTACAAACAGCTGATCGGATCAGCAAAGTGTGTTTCTGGAATATTGTGTTTTTGTTGCTGCAAGTGCTTTATATGCAGTTTTTGCAAAGCCATATGTGGAAGGAAACTGTGACCTAGGACAAGCTGATGGCATAAGATGTAAGTACAACTCCTCCGGTTTCATATGCAGAAAAATTATTGTGCTGGCTTACGTGATTGCAGATCTACCGGGATTTAAAAATAGTTACGCAAAACAGAGTGTGCCCGCTCCGACCGGCTTTAAAGGGTTAAGTGTGCTTTATAAATAAAGTTTATTATTATTATTATTATTATATATTTTTCCCTATATGAAGTCATTCTTTTTTTGAACAAAACTCAAAACAGAGCCTATTAATTTTTCAGTGATTTCTAACCCCCCCCCCAATCCCACATGCATACTACCTTTTAGGGCTAAGCCCTGGGTGTATCAAATATCTGCCTCCGCCTCTGGTTACGAGCTGTGGGTAGTGACCAAAGAACGAGATCGAAACATCATACCAACACAGGAACAGAAAATAGGAAAAAAATGAAGAAAAAAGTGAGTAAATTAGAACAAATATTGAATAAATAAATAAAATAAAGTAACATTTAAAAAAAATACATTAACATTAAACAATAAAATCTTTTTTAAAAAATTGGGGGAAAAGAATTTGAAATTTACTCTTTTTCAATGTAGACATAGGATTTAAGCCCCCCCCCCGGCTTAAATCCTATGTCTACATTGAAAAAGAGTAAATTTCAAATTCTTTACCCTAATTTACCCTAATTTCTTTACCCTAATTTCAAATTCTTTACCCTAATTTACGAATAAATTCTTTACAAATCCTACCATGTGAATTCATGGATTTTTTTTTCACATTCTCTCTCTCACAGTTGAAGTGTACCTCTGGTGCAAATTACTGACCTCTGTCATCATTTTAAGTGGGGGAACTTGCACAATCGGTGGCTGACTAAATACTTTTTTGCCCCACTGTAGAAGAAGGAATGAGGCAGTTAAAAATGTCCTCTGTATAACTACACCGTCCAACATCGTCATCTTCTTTTTATTTTTATTCATTTATTTGCACTAGTATTGATATGGATGTTGCTGTACTTGTTAGTGGGTGTGATGTATCAGGGAGCAAGACAACACTTTGTTCTCAAAGTTTAAAACAGGAAGGCTTGGTCATAGCATCTCCTAAACTGCAGCTCTTGTGGGGTGTTCCTGGTCTGCAGTAGTCAGTATCTATCAAAAGTGGCCCGAGATTTCTTTTCCATACTTTCAGGGGTTTTTGGAATTCAGATCCGAGAAGCTCCTCTGATTGCCATATTTGGAGTTCCAAAGACCCTTCTTAACCCTCTGGGGTTCAGGGTATAATTGGCCGTTTTTGACTACTTTTGATTTTACCTCTATATTTCACCTTTAAAATATGTTTTCCTTGCCTTGTTCGGTATCATTATTTTCAGCACAACCTCAAATATCTGAAATTTGAGTTATTTTTTCATTTTGGTATACTATATTAGCACAGTTGATCTAAATTCAGACAAAAAATTCAAAATCCGAGTAGAAAAAAGTTATATTTTTTACTGTAAAACCCACAAACATGTTTAACAAATTGTTTTCATAACTTGAAATGCAAATAGAAATTGTACATTTCTAAATATTATGCACAAGTTTTGCAAACAACAAAGTTATATGGTACTATTTACCTAAAAATGCAGCCAAGGCCTCAGGCGTTTTTTATATAACCATTTAAATCTATTTACAGAACAATCAGGTGTGCTGCATCAAATAAGAAGGCACACAAATTATTTGTGCCAGTCCAAAAAATGTAGTTTGTGTTCAGTATAAGACAGAGGAGAACACCACAGGCCTAAACCCTGCAGGTCTGACAGCAGGAGGTGCATCAGTCCAGTTTTCCATGTGGGACCAGCGTTTATACTGGGATCTGCCTTTGACGGCTTTTTTAGAGCAAATATGAAATTCAGCAGTCTAACTGACACACAATACAAAACAATAACTACACAACACACTAACTACAGCCTCCAAACACGCTAAACGTCACTAATGTCTCACATATGAAAACTCGCTTTCTCTCTCTGGCTGTATCCCAATTCAGGGTCTGCAGCCTTAAAATACGCAGCCTCAACGGTCCTCAAGGGCCGCGTACTCAAAGACCGCTAAGGCCGGAAGTGTGAGGCTTGTGAAATGGGACAGTCTAGCCTCCGTCACGCTGCCCAGGTTGCCTAGCAACCATGATAGCTGGAAACGTGTGGTTGACAAAAATGAAGGAGAACATATTTTGTTCGTTTGTTTGTTTCTACATGAGCTTTGTGTGATTTAATAAGTACCTGAGGCTGAGACTACAGGACTGTAAAACATGATTATTGGGCTTCATAATTGCACTGAACAGTCATATAAGATTAGCTAGTAAATAACAAATAGTTAATGTTGTTCATGAGACTAAAGTCAGTGTAAATATGATATGGCCAATATTATAGTTATTATATTAATCATTATTAGTTATTACAGCAGTGACTTTGAACTCTCAAATCAAATCACTTCTATTGTCACATCACATGTGCAGGTACACTGGTACAGCACATGTGAGTGAACTCTGTGTCAAATACTGAGCTTCAGTAAAGATTCAAGTTGCAGTTATTTATATGTCCTATCACCTTAAATCTTTACTCAAGTATCTTTGACAGTGTATATATAGATGTATTATATATAAGAGACAAATGTTGTTCCTTCAGTATGTTGGCATTACTAAATTTGGCTCAATGCTTACATACATGTGTAAAAAGCAAATGTACGAGCTGTGAAAACTGTTTCTGATAAAATGAAGAGTAGACTGATATATGAAATATTCCTTTATTGGGTGAGAAAATCAGACCATGTCATAACTGCTTTAAGTCATACAGAATAGATATCAGAGCCTTAATCAGGCTGACTTCTGCTAAATGGGTCAAACTGGGCAGAAGGTATCCAAACACATCCTTATAGAATATGATGTAACACTATAGATCAACTTACCTCAGGATATATAAAGCATATAAACAATTACAGCAATATGATGCAACAAACACAGCAGTGCTACTGATCCAAAATACTCAAAGCTTCATAGAACTGAAACAAACATTTATTTGTAGCTCTATTCTGCTGCTGATACATACTTTAGGTTTCTGAATATTAAACTTGTTGCTGCCTTTCATAGTGTGTAACTTGAAGGCCCTGAGTACTTTCTCCCGCACTGAAAACACTGGAATGATAAAATGATTTAAACATTACCTAATAAGACTGATTCAGGACAGACAATTAGTTATTTTAAACTTTTCTAGCAGTCCTTCACAAACAGGGAACAGTCTGTCTATTCTCTCCATCTGTCAGCTGCTGCTGGTTCTTCCTCCTCCTCTTCCTCACACACTGCTGAGTTTGTCCTGGTGGATCATCAGGGGTGCAAAGCCTCACAGATGATGTGCAGCAGTGGGTCCCTCAGTCTGTCCTCACTCTGGACACTTGCAGTTGTCACACATGGAAATCAAATGTGTGATAAGCTGCAGGATTCAAACACAAGTGTAACTTATAAATACTGTATCTCCTCCCTCCATTATTCATCTGCAGTAGTTCCCAGGTGAAATGACGATGGACGCTGTCCCATCCCGCCCCATTTCATTCAAAGCTTTATGAGCAGTAAAGGACACAGTATCATTTAATTAGCTGATGGAAAATTTCAAATGAATCATGCTAATCCAGCTTGACATGATCTACTTTCTCCATGTCTCGGAGCACCAACACAATTAAAACAGAAAAAAAGAAAGGATTAGTACATGGACGAGACGCAACACTAGATGCTCCAGTGCACAGGGGAGTTCATCTTCAATCCATTTTAATATCCTCTGTGTGATACAACTGTGTGTATTAGAGGCAGCAGGGGGGACAGCTGTCTGAGTTCTTTTTCCTGTCAACTCCCAAGCACCTCACAAAATTTCTCCACCTTAAACAGACTGACGCTGATATCAGGATTGCTTTTGATGCAAAGTGATATTTTGTAATGGCGAATTCAGTGTTTACATGACAATGTTAACATCAGAATATAAATGGCATTTGGTATAAGTGTATAAAGCATATATTCCAATACCGCATTTGGGTCCATGCATAGTCACACACCTACACAGGGCCTCTGCAGAGAAGTACACAACCTAACATGCAAACATGCTTGCATGCAGTACTCCAAAAATTCAACAGAAAGTAGTTCAATTTGGATGAGTCAAATGCTGACTGGTTGAAAAATGGGCCAGAGGAGAAAAGGGAGTGACAGCAGAGTTCACCATAAACTGATAAAGTGTGAACTGGTTTCTACAAATGTTGCAAACAGTCCTTTAAGATTCTTTACCTTGTTGATGTAACAGCAGCCACAGAAGCAGACATTAGGAGATTATATTGTGACTATAAAGCAAAGCACATGGTCAGCAACACTACTCAGATACGCTGTGGCATACTGATCATGATTGATTACTATTACAGTCTTGGCCAAAGGTTTTGTTTGGCCTTGGTAGAGTTTTTCAGGTTTCATTTAGATTATTTTTACATGTTTATATGACATTGTCATCTAATATAATATATCACAGGGATTTTTTTGACACTTTGACCAAAGCTTTTGGTTTGGCAGCGGTGCACCTTCCAAAACTTTTGGCCACATCTATAAGGCGTCAACAGTGTGCCAAGAAAATTTTCTGAATACCACTGCACCACCAGCAACCAGGACTTTCAACACAAGATATGTTGGATACATGGATTTATGATGTTCATACCCAATTATTATCTCATTATCTGTAGCATAGAAATAGCAGATCAGGCCTGAAGTGTGCAAGACTCCTTTCTCGATGCAAAGCATTGGGATTCTGAACCCAAAAGAGCGTGCTTTTCAGTTACTGAAGTCAAACGAGCAGCAACTGATGGCAGTACATCATAAGGCAGGAATTACTTGAATTTTGTGCCGTTTATAGGTTGTAGACTTTAGACAGTGATTGACTGCAAATGTATTTTCATGGATAAAAACAAACATAGAAAAAAAAAGCATAGGTGAAGTTTGCACTTCAGTCACATTAGTGTATTTTTAAATCCAATGTGGTGCTCTACAGATGCAAAATTGCAAAAAAAAAAAAAAAAATTAACCAATTTCTTTGCAATTATATAATTTTAATATGAATCAATCTATATATTTCAGGTAATTCCAGTTTAAAATGAACCTAAAAATGTTCCACCCACATTCTAGAAATCCATATTTCCTAATTAGTATTTTCCAAGGAAGCCACAACAGATTTCCTTACGCCTCAAGTTTGGGGTTACAATTTGCTATCAAGTTGTGACCACAAGTAGAACATACAAGCATTTCTTCTGATCTAGTGATGTTTGCGAATACATTTCAATACAATGGTTAGGGTTCTCGTTACTTTGTAATTAGCCTGATACATAGATTTACATTTAAATCGTTAATAAAAAATTATTTGCAGTCATCATCGTGTCATACTTATTTTTTACATAGTGGAACACAGTTAAAGTAAGTATTTGACTATTTCTGTTTAATTGTAGTTTTACATTTTAACTGTGTAAAGTGTTACAGTGAACACTTAAGTAAGCTCTTCATTCTTTTTATAACTTTCCATAACATCCAGCACAAAGCACCAAACACTTGATGTGTATTTCTGTATTACTGCAACTAAATAAAAAATGAACAAAGTTGCTCTTTGCAATGTTTTAAAAGTAGGTGTGAATACTCATTCATCAGTTTATTTTTGCCTGTACAAGCAGCTGATGTAGTCATAAGCTGAACTTTAAGAAATGTAAAATCCACGTGGGTAATGTTGTTCTTTAAATTGGTGTTCTGCTCTTCCAGCTTTTTATGAGCATTTTAGCCTATTTAATATTGCTGCCCACAATATAGCTCACAAGACCATTAGCATGACTATAGACTAATACTCCAAACATTTATAAATTTAGCCAATATAATCCATTGGTTTTTATTCAGCATGTTTTACAGTCTATTGTATATATTTATGTATATAAAGAAAGCACTTTAGCATGACAGACACATGCTTTTAGCATGTAGCATGCGTTTACGTGGAGCTAAATGGTGGGGCTAAAAGGTCTGTATCTAAAACATAAGCCAAAACATAGTAGTTCCATTGATTTCCACCCGCTCTTTCTCATTTGACTTTCTTCTTCCTCTTTGTGATTTTTAGTTCAATTGAAAATGTGATAAACTGAAGGGTCAGGTTATTTTACTTTTGCAATATTTGTCCTTGAAAGCTGCTGCTACCACAGTACAGAAGAAGTGGGTTACATGCTATCTGTGGTGGTCACTGCACTGAAAAGATTACATTATTTCTCGTCTTACAGACTTCCAACTGCCCTCCAAGGTGCTCAGGAACTTTTACTCGTGCACCATAGAGAGCATCCTGGCGGGAAACATCTTAACCTGGTTCGGGAACAGCACCATGCAGGACAGACGAGCTCTACAGAGGGTTGTGCGGTCAGCTGAGCGCACCATCCGCTCCGAGCTCCCTGACCTGCACTCAATCTACAGCAGGCGGTGCTGGACCAAGGCCAGGAAGATCGTGAAGGACCTCAGCCATCCCAACAACAGACTGT
The DNA here is from genome assembly GCF_965226115.1 of Aulonocara stuartgranti. Taxonomy (NCBI): domain Eukaryota; kingdom Metazoa; phylum Chordata; class Actinopteri; order Cichliformes; family Cichlidae; genus Aulonocara; species Aulonocara stuartgranti. The sequence goes on along the minus strand of NC_138951.1, from coordinate 29,701,015 downwards.
TCTCTCTGTTGAGGTCAGGAAAGCGATTCCGCTCCCTGAAGACCAACACAGAGAGACTGAGGAGGAGCTTCTTCCCGCAGGCGATACGGTCTCTCAATCACACCACCACACAGTACTGACCCACACATATGGTTCTTACACACACACTGGACTTTCTGGACTTTGGTTTTGCACAACACTGGTCACTATATTCTTCATTTCCGGTTAATACTTGTACAGCTGCTGTTATTGTGTATATATTTATTTATATTTAGATTTCTTCATACATTCTTATATAGTTCTATATTGTGTATTGTGTATTTTGTTGTACAGTCATTTTATTTTCAACTTTAATTTATATATTTATCTTTATCTTATTCTTCCCAGTTAAATTTACCCTTCATTCTAATTTGTGTTGTACAGTTATTTCATTTTTAACCTTAATTTATATTTTATTCCTTCCTAGTTAAATTTACCCTTTTTAATTTTTCATATTTATTTCCTTTCTTATTCATAGCCTTTTCCTTTTTTGTTTTCTTTAGGTCACGAGCAGTTGTCCAAGCATTTCACTACATATCGTACTGTGTATGACTGTGTACGTGACAAATAAAAATTTGAATTTATTTGATTTACAGTGCAATAATAAATGTTTGGAAGTATGAGCAGGGGTATGAAGCACTTTTGCCCTGCAGCTATTTTGAAATGGCTTCAGAGTATAACATCTGCTGTGGGGAGCAGAAACACTGATGGGAAATATTTTCTTCAGGTTTCTGTTCAGTTGTCAAGGCTTTCTTTTTTGCTACATCTCAGTGCCCTTATTCATGAGGATGAAACTCAATAGAGATTTTTAAAAAATGGTGGAAATATTTAGAAATCATTGGAGAAAGCACTGAGAAAAAAAGCAAAGAAACTATCTAAATCCAATCTGAAGCACAGATAGATGTACTGGATGTCAAGATCTAAAGTGGACAAACAGGAAGGAGGACATATGGAGAAAACGAATTGAATAAAAATAGATATGAAACAGGGGGGAAAAAAGGAAAACTGAGATAGTGTCTATAGATCAAGGCTAACCTTGTTGCATCACCATGCCTATGAGCTACCAAATGTCTCACTAAATCTTTACAGTGATCCATCATAATACCAAGACCATGAAACCAAAGTCCTAGTAGTCTTGCCATGAAGCTATCATGCAAAGCAAACATGAAGCTTCTCTAACACTGAATTTGAGAGTCATAAAGTCAGTCATGGCTAGGACATGAATAAAAACATAAACTTGATCAATAACAAATACATCCCAAAATAAGGTTTAAAAAGTCACTGTGTGTGTCTGCGGCAAAAAAGGTCTCAGTCCTGAGAATGCGTACTGACTTTTGGTATAATAGGCAAACCTTTCTACTGCAGATTACTCTAGATTCTCCAAATATTCAAAAGAAACAGTTCACAGGTGCCAACTGAGCTCAACTGGGCTTGAGTGTGCCCAGACCATTTTCTGTCAGTCATCACATACATCACATAGATACATTTACAGTGCTTGGTTGGATAGTCAGTGTTCACTCAGTTTGCAGACAGCGTGTTGCATCTGCTCGCAGGAATCTGAGCCCCTTATTTTGAGATTTTAAACTGAAACATTAGCTAGAAAAGTTTACTACATCTTTCTTTCCCTCTTATCATTTTTAAGATTTCATACTTTTTTATACATATTAAGGCCTGACTTTTAGATTTCATTCATTACATTTTTAGACTTTTTTACATATCTGGAGTAACTCTGCTACAGTACTTCCTTACATAAACAAATACATTTAACTCCATAAGCAGACTAATCCAACCCAAAGTTAGTTCATCTATAATTATAAAAGAGAATACTTAGGACATGGCAAAAAAATGTCACCATTAAATCAACTTTAAAGTAACATTTTTTAACAACCATGGATGGATGTAATTAGCTAATTAGTGTTGATTGAACAGCCTTTCCACCTAAAGGACCTTGTAATTCGTGATCCTATTAATCAGACTCTGTGTGTGTGTACGTGTGTTTGTGTTGGTCTTTGGATGTGCTCACCTGCATCCTAACATCTGTGTGAAGAGGGCACATTTGAATAATGCAGCCCCTGCTCTCCTATCATTTTCACTGAAGCAGCATCTCAAATGGAGCTCAAATTAGCCGTGACTCCACTGGCTAGGATGCTAGCTGTTAATTGCTTCACTGAGAGAAGTGATAATGAAAGGAAAGAAGACTGAGAAGGGAAGAAAGAGCTCTGCCTTTATCCCAGCCAGGACTTAATTTTCTTGTGTCTCGTAGTTCACTTTTGTGATATGCATGCTAGTGCACTATAATCCTTTTTGAAAACAAACCTTGTTTTACCGTATTCCTCCTATTACTTCAATCTGGGGATTGTCACATTACATCCTTCAGCCATGACAGAACCCAACGAGTTATCATTATCACTTTATGTTTCTATCCAATTACTTTTTCTGGAAAAGTACACAGGTGTCATATCTGATGTGCTAACACACATTCCTTCCTAGGTAAAAGCAATTTGACAGCTGCCTAAGAGGTGTGATGTTAAGTTCAACCGCTTGAAAAGAAAAAACATCATTGATAAATCAGTACATCACTCCATATATATATATATATATATATATATATGAATGATCTTTTCATTTTTGTAATGAAATGACAACAACCCTTTAACATCCACCAGGTGACCTGTCTATCCTTAGTGTGTATATTGGGTAGTGATGTGCGGATCGATACTGAAATATCGATTCCTCCGATACCAAGCATTTATGTTCTAGAATCGATTCTCACATTAAAATATCGATATTTTAGTAATTTAGGGTAAATTTGTAGTTTATCATTAACAGGAACACAGTGGAAAGAAACTATTTCATTCGGATTGTCTACAATTGGAAGGAACTACTTCCTCTTCCACCTTTCATAGTCATGTGCGAAATATGGCTGTATAAATGTGGCAGCCCCTTGGCGTGCGCACTCACAACATTTGCTGAGCGTAACTGGAGTCATGTGCGGACGTATTTTACATCCACAAACAGCCGAGACGTGGTTTGCGATACATGTGGCAAGAAAGTGAGGTGTTGTGGCAACACCAAAAATTTGTCAAACACCTCAGAGTAAATCATATCACAGAATATGACGAGCGTATGTTAAGGCGAACTGAAGAAGAGTGGGACAGGGACAGGTGCAGGCAGGCAAGGTGTTCAAATAGCGCACAACTTCAGGTTCTTTATTTCTATATGATGAATTCCGCATTATTAAGTGATAAGAACAAGTAATCTCATGTCCTGTAATCATTATGAAACTATAATTTGAGATACAATAAATAAAATACATTTTTGTACAAAGTATCGGTATTGGATCAGTATCGTCGATACCACCCTGAATATCATTTGGTATCGGATCGGAAAGGAAATCAGTGGTATCGCACATCACTAACATTGGGATGTAGTGATGGGATTTCCGGCTCTTTTTAGAGATCCCTTAGAGATCTCTCTCACTCAAAAGAGCCGGCTTTTTCGGCTCCGAACCGTGTTCCTTTAATTAATTTATTATAAACAATAATATAAAATTATGCACAAAAGGAATTACTAACGTAAAAAAAGTGGTTTTATTTATATATGTTTATATATAAATATATGCGGTGGCCCCTAGAGACAAAACACGTACAAACTCCAAAACACATTTCTAGCATGAACTGAACTTCCAAAGCAGATCTACTAGATCATTTAAATTACACAATTGAAAGCATGTGTGTATTGTTTGTGTATTTATACACAGGCACTCATATATATTTAAATAATTTTAAAAAAAGTTCATTTACCTGTTACTACCACACACCAAATCCGGTCGTTGGTACTTGCTGGCTTGTGTAGCCACAAAATAACAAAAGCTCAACACTGCGCCCAGCATCCTGGAGCACTTCTGTTGTCTTTTGTACGTGTTTTGAGTTTTTATGTGCTTCTGAGTTTTTACGTGCTTCGGAGTTTGTACGTGTTTTTACGTGTTTTAGAGTTTGTACATGCTTCAGAGTTCGTATGTGATTTGAAGTTTGTATGTGCTTTGTCTCTAGGGGCCACCGTAAATATACTTTTATTTATTCATTCCACATAAAATGTAATAAATAAATCATATAATACAAAAATCAACTATTCACATTTCAACTTTTAACTATTTAAATTTTCAGCTTTTTCCTTTTACAAATTTAAAGTGAAAACAACACAAAACACTGCAAACCACAACACAATTAAATATAAATTATAATATAAAACAAAAAGAACATGCATATTCTCTGTCATATGGGACAGCATGAATAAACTTTCTGAATCCTTTATCATCTGCAACCAAAAATAGTTGTGGACGATTACTATACCTTTCTAATGTGACATTGTTGTCCCTGGCTCTCTTTCTCTCTCTCTCCCCCTCTGTTCCTGTGCTACTGAGTGTAACTACCGCCCCTCCCCCCTCTGCCCAGCGTAAAGCAGAGTGCAGAGTGAAGCGGAAAAAAGTGTGAGAGAGAGGGTGAGAGAAAGAAGGGAAAAAAACCCACGCGTCGTTCACGTCAAAGAGCCAACTCTAAGAGCCATTTCGTTCGCGAATGACCCATCACTATTGGGATGGGTTTCATTTTGACACAACTCTAAAATGCCAGTTTAGTTTCATAGATCAAAAGCATCTCTGTAAACAGTCCTCTAGCAAAAACAACTGACTGTATATAAAGACAGGGACAATCACAATAACTACATCCTCAATCACAAGTTTCTACATTTGACTATTGCTCTATTTCTTAAGGGCTCTGCTATCAAATGATAGGCAGAGAACACTGATTACTATGTTCTTTTCTATGTTCAGTCTTCTGTAACAAGACATCCAGAATGGTCAACTCTCCATCTATGCACCTTGCTAAGCAGAAAGTGTGTGTGGGGGGGGGGGGGTCAAATGGGGCAAATGCTAACTGAATAGTAATAAAGCAAAATATGGACCCAAGACTTCAATTTCTCAACCTGTCTTACTGTGCCACAAAAATCTGCTGTGTTCAGGATGGTGACAGAACAGTTGGGGGGTCAGCTTTTTAAAAATGGCTAAATCAATAGTAATGAGGGAGAATAACACTCAGGCATTATTTAAGGCATTCCTTCTTCATGTGACTTAAACATTTCTCCTAATCTCTCCCCCACCCTTTACTAGGGATGGTTATTGATAAGATTTTCACGATTCCGATTCCATTTTCGATTCTGTTTAACAATTCGATTCTTTATCGATTCTCTTATCGATTCTTTTTTTTTTTTTAAAAAGGAGAACACTAAGGTCGATTAGCTTAGAACTTTGTTTTATATCTTCTCTTTGAACAAGATAGAAATTTAGGAGTAACATGGCCTTACAAACCCAACAGTGAGATCTTAAAAAAATTTCTGTTCATCTGGACGAAGCGTTTTCAGTGGCCTGACCTTCCAGCCCATTGTTCCTTCAGTGGTGCTAGTTTCAGTCATTATGCAAATGTACTGTTTGGGGAGATTGGGGAAACCTGCAGTCTGCTGAGACTGAAGAAGTCACTTGGATGAAAACATCCGGATGAACAGAATCAACTTTTGGGGAGAAACCTAAAGCCAAGGAACTAAGAATAAACACAAGCAGAAAACTATTAAGAGAACCAAAACCATGAATTAAAGGATATAAATAATCAAAAAACCATAAACACTGAGTCAGAAAATTCAGGACCATGACAGTAACCCTAAATGGGTTGCCAATGACCTCCTGGATGTAAAATCACATGGAAAGTGTGTGTCCAATGACTAGGGATGGGTACCGGTCTGACATAAATGGTAGTAACCAGTCGGAAAAGCAGCGCACATTTCTTCAATGCTTTTTTTCGGTGCTTTTTTTTCCTGAGATGTCATACACTTTTAATTCTAGCCAATCATTTTACGTTTTCGAGGATGGTAGGCGGGTCCAGGTACGTACGTTCTTTTAGAGCAGAGGTACAGATTAAAAATGCCCAAGGCTAGTGATGTGCGATACCACTGATTTCCGATTCGATACCAAGTAATATTCAGGGTGGTATCGACGATACTGATCCGATACCGATACTTTGTACAAAAACGTATTTTATTTGTTGTATCTCAAATTATAGTTTCATAATGATTACAGGACATGTTCTTAGAGCTGGGCGATAGAACGATAACGATATGTATCGCGATATAACTTTTACTCGATAGAGAAATTAAGCTATCGCGATAGACCTCGCCGCTCTTGTCCTCTTAAAAAAATAAAAAAATAAAAAAAGGTCAGCCAATCCAAATTAAGTAGCGCAGAGCCGAACCAATCACAGCCGCAGCGTCACGTCGCGTGACTTGTTACGTACAGCACAAGTGCCAAGTCACACGTGTGTTTGTTTGGGAAGCAGCCAGCGGGTAATGGAGCCAGCGCGTAATGGAGGAAATGAGTGTGCCGACTAGAAAAATCAACCGAGCGTGGCCGAAGAGAAAACAGATGATGGTTCCAATGCCGGAGAGATTGTCGAACGGAAGAGCCATAGAAGTTCCGTAGTGTGAAGGTATTTCGGCTATTTCAAGTCTGACAAAAAACAGAGTAGCGTGCACTGTAAATTGTGCCGAAAGCAAGTCTGGAAATACAATAAACTGATGCATGCGTCACACTGTGCGCCACGTTATTGTTTCGGTGAAATGAATTTCTACAATACTGTTACTGTTAATTCTACTCTCTGCAGTGTTTAAATGCTTACATATACACACAGTTACTGTCCGTCCACACATACGACTTGGTTCTGCTTCTATGCCCCAGCTTTGTTTACTTTTTCCCACCGAGGCTTCTAGACTTCTGATTGGCCAATATTTCTGCACGGTTAGGAATCTAGCGCCACCTGCTGCTTTGGCATGTTCATAGCAGCGTTTTCCTTCATTTCTGCCTTTATGTGTGGACGGGATTATTTTTTAAAACGAAAACGGAAAATCTCCGTTTTCAAAAATACCCGTGTACGTGTGGATGTAGCCTCAGTCTCTGACTGGAAGCGCTAATTCGTCATTCGGCTTTTGTCAGACTAAAGTAACTGTTAAAACTGTTTGAAAAGCTAAGCTATACAACAAGGAGAGATTGAGAATTTCCTTTTAGTTCTCAGTTTATTTGACATTGACAAAAGTTAGTCAGTTTTGTCTGTTCTTGCTAAAAGATGGCGCCTGTGTGTTTGGCATGCCGTCTATCGCTCTCTTCTATTTGTTTTATTTTATTGTTTTTAGTCAATTTTGTGCAACATGTCAGCCCTGCATTGTTTTATGATCGCCAGACATTATTGGAAATAGGCTCATCTACCCAAGCTTTAGCTCGGTTTGGAAATGACAACCAAGGCTTTCTGCCTCCCGATTTGGAAGTAACACCACCTCACTGGCGCTCCTTACCATTGCCACTGGATGTGCGGAAGCGACGCAGGAGACGAGGTAACCGTGGAGGTCGCCTTGTCAAACTGAGACTCAGGATCTCTTGTTTTCAATCAATCAATGAATCTTTATTTATAAAGCACTTTTCGTACAGAAAAAATGTAGCACAAAGTGCTTTACATAGTTAAAAGCAGCCCACCCCACCCTCCAACTCACTCCCCACACTCTCAATACACATATATCCCCCCACCCCCACCCACACACACATACACACACGCGCACACTTAAAGAATAAAAATTGGGCTGGGCTCGCATGAGCCAAGTGAGGAAACATTATAACAGAGAGCCGTCTGCACCGGGAGCCGGTCACAGACCGCAGCCTCCGGGCTGGGCACACAGCAGGAGGGAGGCCAAGGAGCCCCCCAACCAGGCTGAGAGGACCCCAGAGACCCAGCAGCCACGGTCAATAACAGCCCCGGTGCAGAGAGCGCCCTCCGAGGAAACACTGGAGATATGACGCAATACGATATATACAGGGTAAAATGATAAAATAAATAAGAACAGGATACAATATAAATATAAATATAAATAGAGTAAGAAGATTAAAAAATGAATAAGAATAAAATCAAAAAATATTAGGTAAATCCTAAATTAATAATAGAATAACAGGATAGAATAAATAAGCATAAAAAATAAATAAACGCTAAGTAAAACCTAAATTAAAAAGGTGGGTCTTGAGCCTGTTCTTAAAAACATGTACGTTCTCTGCGGCCCTGAGCTCCTCCGGCAGGCTGTTCCACAGACGAGGACCATACCACTGAAAAGCTGCCTCTCCGTGAGTATGTGTCCTGACTTTAGGGACAATCAAAAGGCCAGTACCAGAGGACCTCAGGGTCCGCGAGGGTTCGTATGGTAAAAGCAGATCTGAGAGATAAGAAGGCCCAAGACCATTAAGACATTTAAAAACCAATAAAAGAACTTTAAAATCGATCCTGAAACACACGGGGAGCCAGTGCAGCGATTCTAAAACCGGTGTAATGTGGGCCCGCCCTCTGGTCTTCGTCAGCACACGAGCTGCCGAGTTTTGCAAGAGTTGTAAAGTTGAAATATTCTTCTTAGGAAGACCAGAGAGCAGGGCATTACAGTAATCAATGCGACTGGTAATAAAAGCATGCATCAGCATCTCCGTGTTGGCCCGAGAGAGAATAGGGCGGACTCTGGCTATATTTTTTAGATGATAAAATCCAATTTTGGTTACATGTTTAACATGTGGGATAAAACCAAGCTCAGAGTCAAAAATAACACCCAGGTTTTTCACTTGTAGCGAAGGACATAGTGAAAATGCCTCTAATTTAGACAAGAGTTTCTCTCTCTGAGCCTCAGGACCGACAATTAAAACTTCAGTTTTGTCCTGGTTAAGCTGTAAAAAGTTTTCTGCCATCCAAGATCTTATATCCAAGATACAGTTAAAAAGGGCATCCATTGGTCTGGTGTCATCAGGAGACACGGAGATGTACAGCTGCGTGTCATCAGCGTAACTGTGGAAGTTCACTCCATGCCTCCTGATGACACTGCCGAGAGGCAACATATACAAATTAAAAAGTACAGGGCCTAGAACCGACCCTTGAGGCACACCACATGTCATTTTATGGATCTTAGAGGAGCATGTATCCATACTCACCATAAAAGATCTGTCAGAGAGATAGGAAGTGAACCAGTTGTGTACAGCACCAGAGAGGCCCACCATGTGTTTCAGTCTGTTTAAAAGAATAGCGTGGTCTACTGTATCAAAGGCTGCGCTTAGATCCAGTAGCACCAGGACTGAGAGCTTTTGGGCGTCCCAGTTACATCTAAGATCATTTAAAACCTTTAGGAGAGCCGTCTCTGTGCTGTGGTTCACCCTAAATCCAGACTGGAATATCTCCAGGATCTGTCTATCATTGAGAAAATCAGTAATCTGAGTAAAAACAAGTTTTTCTAAGACTTTACTTAAAAATGGTAAGTTGGATACAGGTCTGTAGTTATTAAAATCATTACAATCCAAATTGCTCTTCTTCAGAAGGGGCCTCACCACCGCCGTTTTAAAGGCAGCAGGGAAGACACCCAACTGAAGAGAGCAATTCATCATGTATAAAAGATTGGATCTAAAAGACATGTGGTGGGTCTCACTGTGGAGAAAACCTTCTGAAAGTTCTCAGCATTAACCAGGACAAAGCTGTCCAGTGTCTCCTCAGGTACAATCGAGCCCTCAGATGTGTTTACAATCATATTGCGATTAGATAAAATATCAGATCTGATGGCGCTGATCTTTCCCCTGAAGTGGTCTGCAAACTGCTCACAGAGCGAGTCTGTGGGGGTTCTTTTGGAGCTTTTAAAATCAGGGTTAAATAAATGATCTATGGTGGATCATGAGCTTCGCTCAATTTGTCGATCCTGCCCGCTACTCTTGGTGCTGTTGCGTGCTTTGGACCCGGTGGACTCCTGCTTGGTTCCTGTTGTGGGATCTCTCGAGAAGGGTTCTGCAAAACCCTCTCCTCTCCGACATCTGCGTTGGCGTGGAGTGGACCAAACAAACCTCCGACCTGTGGATCTGGTTGTTGCTGCCTCGGAAGCTCCCGAGCCAATTCCTCTCAGGTTGGGATTAATTAACGCCAGATCGGTGGCAAATAAGACATTTATTTTGAAGGAATTTTTCGCTTCCCATGCACTGGATTTTCTTTGCTTGACTGAAACTTGGATTCCACCCGGTGAGTTAAGTGCCTTTTCTGAATTACTGCCGCCTGGCTGTGCCTTTTTTAGTGTTCCGAGAGTTTCTGGTCGCGGAGGAGGGCTAGCTGTTGTTTTTAAGGCACATCTTGACTTTAAGCAGCTATCCCCATCAGCACGCCACACCAGTTTTGAACTCTGTTTGTGTGAACTGGGCCACTCGTCTTCGCTGTTGTGTGCGATTGTTTATCGGCCCCCAAAATATAACAAGGAGTTTTTATCCGAGTTCTCAGAGTTTCTTGCTGACTGTGCATCACGGTATGACCAGATCCTTTTACTTGGTGATTTTAATATACACGTCTGCTGCCCGGGGAAGCCCCTGGCTAAGGACTTTCTGGACTTAGTGAACTCTTTTAACTTTATTCAGTCTGTTAAAGGTGCCACTCAAGAACGTGGTCACACACTGGACTTGGTTTTATCACATGGTTTATCTGTCCAAAACGTACTTGTCGAGGATGCGGTGTTCTCTGACCATATGCCTATTTTATGTGATATTGTTCTTTTTAATCCTGTTCTTAAGCGTGCTGTACCTGCTCGATGTTATCGTGCTTTTGGCTCAGATACGGCCGAGCGGTTTTCCATATTGTTTGACCAATTTATTTCTTATCCTCCTGAGTTGTCCATCTCAGATGGATTAGTTTCTTGTTTGGATTCTGCTTGTAAATCTGTCCTCGACGCTGTCGCTCCTTTTATATTCAGACAATGCAAGCCAAAGGCTAGTCCTTGGCTAACTGATTTTACCAGAGCCGCTAGAAAAGAATGTAGAAGATGTGAAAGACGGTGGAAAAAAGATAGGCTGTGCGTCTCTATGGAAGCTCTTAAGACTAGCTGGAAAGTCTATCAGAGAGCAGTAAAGGCTGCCAAGCACTCCTATTTTTCTCAACTTATTGCTGCCAGCTCGCATAACCCTCGTGTTCTATATAACACTATAAATTCTGTACTTAATCCGGAAGGCTATATTCTTTTGCACTCTTCTTCGGTTATGTGCAATAAGTTTCTTAATTATTTTGTGGAAAAGGTTGCTAGTTTGAGACCTCCGACTCTACCTATTGCTGACCCAGCCATGCATGGTTCTTGCTCAAGTCTGTTCTCGGCTTTTCTACCAATTGTTTTATCTGATTTAGAGAAACTTGTGTTGAATGCTAAACCGTGTGGCTCTCCAAATGACGTTGTTCCTCCCCGTTTTCTTAAAAAGGTATTTCCTATCATCGGACCACATATTCTGAACATTATTAATACTAGTCTTTTGTCTGGTCAAGTACCTAGGGAATTTAAGCATGCAGTCATACATCCTTTACTTAAGAAACCAGGCTTAGATAGTTCAGTCATATCAAATTTTAGACCGATCTCTAAGCTTCCCTTTCTTAGTAAGATTCTGGAAAGGATTGTTTATACTCAGTTGATGGACTACTTGAATGACTCTAAATTGTCAGAAATCTTTCAGTCCGGCTTTAAGCCATTCCACAGCACGGAGACAGCCCTCGTAAAAGTTATGAATGACATCCTGATAGCGACAGACCGTGGTAAATATGCAGTGCTGGTCTTGTTGGACATGACAGCTGCATTTGACACTGTGGATCACGATTTGCTGATCTCCCGCTTACAGCACGGTGTGGGAATTACTGGTTCGGCACTTTTGTGGTTAAAGTCCTATCTTTTAAATAGGACATTTTGTGTTAAGTTGGGGTCGGCTTCATCCTCTGTGGCCCCTCTGCTTTGGGGTGTTCCACAGGGATCTATTCTTGGGCCGTTATTGTTTTCATTGTACCTCTTGCCCCTTGGCACGATTTTCCGAAAGCATAAAGTGCCATTCCATCTATACGCAGATGACTGCCAGCTCTACTTACCTCTTAGTCATTCTGATAGTCTCCCAACTGGACCTCTGCTTGACTGCCTTACTGATGTCAAAGCATGGATGGCAAACAACTTTTTAAATTTTAATGATCGGAAGACAGAAGCAATTTTATTTGGCCCAAATCGTTCTTCTCATACTCTCGATGTTGATCTTGCAGCTTTGACTTCCCAACTAAAGAGTTCGATCACAAATCTCGGAGTTAAAATTGATTCTGCACTCACCTTTGATGACCATGTAAACGGGGTGGTAAAATCAGCATTTTATCACCTCAGACGTTTATCAAAGGTTAAGTCCTTTCTTTCCAAGCGTGACTTGGAAAGCGTTATTCATGCCTTTATTACCTCACATTTAGATTATTGTAATTCTCTTTTAACAGGGGTTGGGCAGGGCACTTTGTCACGCTTGCAATTAGTGCAAAACGCTGCGGCACGATTTTTTTTTTTTTTTTTTTTTTTTTTTGCCTGTCCCGTTTGGCTCTTTTGCCATCAGAATTGTTGTCTAAAGGCAAAGAAAGATGCCCAACGGATTTACTTTACCAAATTGACCATCCCAGCCTTGCCATTATGGTCCATTTGATTCACCTTTTATTGTTTATTTTATTTTCACTTACTGAACATGGGACAGACTTGACTGGGGGAAAGAAGGGGAGAAAGAAAGAGGGAAAGAGAAACAGCTGAGAAGAGGGACGGGGCAGAAGGGCAAAAACCAAAAACCAACAGAATGAGCAGAAAAAGAAAAAAAAACAAGAAAAAAAGAAAAAAAATGCATATATCAATCACCTGGGTCACCTGCTGAGAAAGAAAAAAGAAAACAAGCAGAAGAGAACAAGAGTAATAGAATAAATAACATCACAATGATATATGGGAATATGACAGTAAATACTAAATATTAAACATTATTGTGCAGCACATAAGGTCAACAGAACACAGTGTGCTTTGAGGTAGGAGCCAAAAAGGGTGTAGTTTGTGGGTGTGATCACCCGTGTGTACACCTGTGAGCATGGACGCGCTTGTTTTTTGTTTTTTAAAAGGTTCCTTCATGTAATGATCTGCTAGAGGGTGTGGGGGGGCCACAGCCCCGTCCTCCAGGGCATGAAGCAGGTATGGAGGAGATCAAAACTCCAGACATCCAGAGGCCCCCAGAACACAAGAGACCAAGGAAGACCAACAGAGGGGCAGCCGCGCCACTGTCCCAGAAAGAGCTGAGGAGAGTCCCAGATGAGGGCTCACTCAGCAGCCGCGGAGCAGAAGCCAGGGGGAGTTGCAGTGACGCGCCCGTGAGCTCCGCCGGCAGCCAGCCGTGCCTGAGTGACCGAGCCCCAGGCCGAGAGGCCGGGGGCACCCCACCTCCGAAGTGGCCCGAGCAAGCCCCAGGCTCCAGGCCCCGATAAGCGGCCGCCAAGGAGTGAGCCGGTGTGTACCTGGACGCCCATCCCCGGACACAAAGAACCACCAACGCACCGACGTCTGAGGGAGTCCGCCACTGGCAGGGGAAGTGGTGGTAGGGGGAGATAGGCCTCCATACCTTGGAGGGCCTAAGATGTCCCCAGAGAGGTGGCGCCTGACACCCAACCTGACATATAGACACAGAAATACAGGCACACACATATACAAACATCCATTCCCACCCTCATGCTCTCATATGCACTTACTCCACACTCAACCAACGTGGAGACAGACATAAAGAGACGCTGTACACACGATCACACTCCCCAAGCGTACTCTAAGCCCCGGGTCGAGGTACCCTTGCCCCTGGAGGGGGGGAACTGCACCCAGACCCAGGTGGTGTTACCCTTTTCCCTGCGGTGGGGGGAGGCAGACCGCCCCGACTCCGCAGCAGCAGGGAGGCCCCACACTCCAGACCGCAGTCGGACGGCCAACTCCTCCTCCTAGCCCCCCCGCTCCAGCAGGTCGCAGAGAATGGGGGTGAGAGAAGACTCCAAACCTCCCTCCACCCGCTCATTGTAGTGTTGATGCATGTGTGTTCTAAGGTGCATTTAAAACCCAGGAGGGCATGGAGCTACCTGCCAGAGAGCAGCAGGTAAGCGCATGGTCCCTCCTGCTGGCCCTCAATGTCTACGTGTATTTAACATTGAGAGGTGGGCAACGACGCCAGGGGTGGGGTGTACACCCTGATGGTACTTTGGATTCCGTGTATCGTGCCCACCCCCAAGATCCTATATGTATGTGTAATGAGAGTGTGAGTAATGTGAATGTCTAAGTTGTGGGATAAAATTGAGGCAGGGGCAGCCAGAAGGGGACAAGGGGGGGGGGGGGGGGGTGGCCTCCTCTGCACCCTGGTGACATACCCCTACTCCAAGGTCCTGCATGTGTGGGTGGTTGTGATGGAGCGGGAAGAGGGAGGCAGTTGGAGATGGGGAGGGAAGGAAGGGAGGGGCAAGTGACCCCTCCCTGGGGCCAGCTCCCCCGCTGACCCCAGTAGGCACCCCCATACTCCGCGACCCACCAGGGAAAGGGGGCCCAGGCCCATCCAGACCGGGGCCCAGCGCAGCAGCGCCTCCCGGCCCCACAGAGCCCAGGACAGTCCACCCAACCCCACCACAGAGAAAACTGCACCCACCCCACCATCCACTCTTCTTCCAGACTACATAAGACAATAAACACCCAGGCTGAGATCTTCCTCCACCTCTCCTGTATCTCCCCCTCCTGTAGAGAGAGCCCCTGAGGAGAGGAAAGCTCCTGCAAGATGTGACAATCTTCCCCACCAGTTGAAGAGCCCCCCAGGTGGCTCGATGCACCGGCGGCACCCTGCTCCAGGGCTGGGCCCCCATGCACCCACCCGCCCACAACCCCGGCAACACACCAACCAGGACCCAAGCCCCCGAGGCCCAGCCCGTGCCCCAGCCCAGAGACGGAGCGCCCCCAGAACCTCACGCCCATCCCGGACCCACCCAGGGGCAGCCAGGCTACCAGGTCAGTAACCCACGTCCGTCAGCACAGACCCTCCCCTAGTCCCGCTGCACGCAGCCGCGAGGAAACAGTCACCTGAGAGCCAACAGAGCCCCTAACCGGACATGACCGCTACCCCGGGTTGAGCTCCCCAAGGAAAATGCCTCCGGGGAACCCCCCGATGCCCTAAGCCTGTCCCTACCCCCACACCAATCACAACAGTGAAGGCGGGACCAAACTATGACCCCCCACCCCCACTAGGTGATGGAGCTGATCAAAGGAGCCCAGAGCAATTGATCTGATGTGGTGGCAGAGGCTGTATCAAGACTAATGTAATCTAATAGATAATTTCTATATTGGTTAGGATTAAGATTATTTTTATTTTTCCAGTTCATGAGGACTGTTTTCTTGGCTATGCATAGGGCAGTGAAAACCATATGGGCGATATTCTTTTCTGAAGTGACATTATCTAAGCTGCCCAACAAACACACTAAGGGGGAAGTTGGAATGTTACATTTCAGACACTTTGATAAGTCTTCACATATCTCGCGCCAAAACTTCTGAACTGGTGGACAGAACCAAAGAGCGTGGATATAATTGTCCGGTGAATTGGTTTGGCAGTGTGAGCAGTTGTTGGTAGACGTAAAGCCCATCTTGAACATCCGATGACCTGTATAGTGCACTCTATGTAATATTTTGTATTGAATTAATTGAAGACTGGGATTTCTAATTAGATGAAAGGTTTTTAAGCAAATCTGAGACCAGACGTTTAGGTCTAAGTTAACTGATAAATCCGCTTCCCATTTTGCAATAGGAAGTGATATTGATTCATCTGTTTTAGAAAGCATTCTGTATATTTTGGATAGTAATTTGGGGGTTTTAAGAGTAAGAAATTGAACCACACTTGGTGGTGTTTGTAGTTCAACTTGACCCGGTTTAAATTTCTTTTTTACTATGGATTTAATTTGTTGATATTCTAAAAATCTTTTCTTGTTGATCCCATATTGTGTAACTAGTCTGTCAAATGAAATAAATTCTGTTCCTTCTAGTATATGTTCTAAATATTTGATTCCTTTACCACTCCAATCTGAAAAGTTTATCATATTCTTGTTTTGTAATATGTCAGGGTTGTTCCAGATAGGTGTACGTTTGCATGGGATTAATGAAGACGCTGTCAATTTTAGAAACTCCCACCATGCTGTCAGAGAAGCGCTGATGTTGATGCTTTTAAAGCATTCATGTCGTTGGATGTTTGAGCTGATAAATGGTAGGTCTGAGATCTCTAGATTATTGCAAAGTGCTTGTTCTACATCTAGCCAAGGTTCATCTAAGAGGGTATGTTTTAGCCATCCTGAGATAAACTGAAGCCTGTTGGCTAAGAAGTAGTGCTTAAAGTTAGGCAGTTCTAGTCCTCCTTTATCCTTAGTCTTTTGTAGAGATGGACCGATCCGATATTACGTATCGGTATCGGTCCGATACTGACCTAAATTACTGGATCGGATATCGGAGAAAAATAAAAAATGTAATCCGATCCATTAAATATCACGAAAGCACCTCAGGTTAGCACGTCGGAGCAGTATGCATCACATGATAGAGCAGCTGTGGCATGCGGGACCTGTCAGTGGTCTGGATAGCATTTGGAGCTTCGCTAGCAACCCGGCATTTCATCTCCGACAAAGTTATCCCGAGAGAAGTAAAGCAAGTGTGTAAGTCCATCTCTGAATGTTTGTAAAGCATTCCTGCGTTAAGCTTAACAAGCGAAGTGCCTCTTCTTGCTGCTACTTCAATCATGAAACTGCTTAACGATCAGCTGATCGGCTTTTCTGTCGCGAGTCCGTGTCTCTAGTTTGCTTTTGGCCCATTTTGCACCAGAAAGAGGAAACCAGCGGCTGAACAACAGCAGCACGTTTAAGCTTGATCAGCTGTTGTTAGAATGTATTTAATATTACTTTCTACTCGAGGATCTTTTTCTACGTAGCTGACGGCTGGTAACTGTGCAGGGGCGGATCTAGCAAAGTTTAGCCAGGGGGGCCGATAGGGCATTAACAGGGAAAAGGGGGCACAAAGACATACTTTTCTTTCTTATTCTCATTTAAAATGTCTAGCTTTTAATAAATAATTATCTGACAGCCAAAGTTTTAATTTGATGCAAAATGAATAGAAGTCCATTACTGTATATAGTAACTATTAAGTCTAATATATATACCCTAGTAAGCTATAGTACTTTTTCCTTTGGGAAGGTACCATCTGTGCAGTCTGCAATTTTGTTGAAGAAAGATGTTGAATCTATTTAATATTTCTTGAAAAATAATTGATTTCTGTGCATTTTTTTTCACACTGCATCAAATTAAGGTTGATTACGTCGATTAAGCATCATGAGGTGGAGCGTGAGGGGTGGTTCCCTATTTTTTATTTATTTATTTTTGTTGTTGCTGGGAGTTGGAACCCTATTAGTTAGGTTGCTTAATATTTATGCTAAGTACTCTTTAAAATACCAGAATAGGGAGGATGGTGTAGGTCTAAGTTTATTAGATTGATCAGTATTGCTGTACTATGAAATATTTTTTTTTGCATACAGGTATAACAGAATAGCTTTAGTGTAGTTGTTGTTTTAAACTTGAGTATGAACTTATACAAAATGCAGCAAGATATTTAAAAAACAGTTTTGTTGATTAAAAAACACCATATCGGATTCATATCGGTATCGGCAGATATCCAAATTTATGATATCGGTATCGGACATAAAAAAGTGGTATCGTGCCATCTCTAGTCTTTTGTAGTGTTTTTAAGCTTATACGTGGGGGTTTATTTTTCCAAAGGAATTTGGACATACATGAATCTAGAGATCTGAACCAATCTTGTGGCGGTTTAGTTGGGATCATTGAGAATAAATAATTTATTTTTGGTAAGACCATCATTTTTATGGCGGCAACCCTTCCCATGAGTGATATGGGTAGACATTTCCATCTAGCCAGATCATCTTCTACCTTCTTTAAAAGTGGGATATGGTTTAATTTAGTTAGATCTGCAAGCTTGGGAGAAACATTAATACCTAAATATTTTATATTTCCCGATTGCAGTGGTGTAGAAGAGGAATTATGGAGGGAGCAATTAATCGGTAGAACTGTAGATTTTGACCAGTTAATTGAGTAATCTGATATTCTTGCAAAAGAGTTTATCAATTCAATCACCCCAGAGATATTGGTTTGTGAATTTTGGAGAAAGAGTAACACATCATCCGCATAAAGGCTGATTTTATGTAGGGCTGAACGATTATGGAAAATAATCTAATTGCGATTTTTTGCCCCAATATTGCGATTGCGATGCGATATGCGATTATTTTTTAAGGTATTTGTCTTCTGTATTATTAAACAAAGACAAGCAATACATCATATAGTATGGCCAATACTATATTACATTAATTTTAAACTGTTCTTTCCTGGAAGACAGACCTCTGTTATGATGACATGAGGTGATGCATGAATTGATGACTGACATTTTTATTTAACTTCTTCAATCACAACAGTATATTTGAACATACACAATAGTTTATTTTTAGCTTACAAACATCTGAGCATAAAGTGCTGACAAGGAAACCTGGTGTAAACATTAAAATGAAAGTCAGTACAATGTGCAGATTGCAGAAATATACATAAAAAAAAATCAGTGGCTTTACCACACTCAGTTTTTCGACATCTGTGAACTACTAGACAGTCATTCAATTAAAAAATAATATTAAATAAATAAAACTAATAAACAAAAATACACACATCTTACTGATCTCTGCAGTCAGTAACATTACACATAAAGTGCAAACATAATAGCAATTGTATAAACACACACACAAACACGCCTTTAAAGTTTAAAGGCGTGAAATTGGACGGTCTAGCCTTCTGAATCAGAAGGCTAGTTCTGATTAGCGTCACCGCTGTCTCGGTGGAGTTTAATAAACTCGGCCGTCTGCTTCTTGCTATCTAAAATATAACCAGACACTGGTGTAAATTCTCGACTGTCTCATACTTCTGTTTAATAAGTTTTCTGTTTGACGTTTAGTCAGCTGTGTGAAAACCAAGGAGGAACCCACCCGGGGGATTAATAAAGTTTTATTTTATCTAATCTAATAACTTTAATCTCAGCCAAACCGATTTACTCACGAACAAACAAAACACTGAAAAAAGCCCAACAATAACATTTTTAGGTTGTCTAAGTGACTTATATATTACGTTTAACCCGAGCAGCGAAACTCCGCGGTGATCTGAAAATGATGTGCCGGGAGTTGTGCCGTTCTCGGCCGCATCAGTAACCCTCGAGCTCCCGGCTAGCTGTCGAGCTGGTGGGTAGCAGACGCCTCTGAAAACGTCGAAGCACTTTTGCAAATATGGGATATCTTGATAAACCGAGCAGATATTTGATGTTTACACAACTACTTTCTCGCCTGAAAATATGTTAAAAGTTTATTTTGTGACCCAGAAAGATTAGTATGAGTAATTTTAAAACTTAGTAGCGGCCGCCATTGCTGGAAACTGGAGTTTGGCTGGGCCGCGCTATGAATTCTGGGATATGGTAGTAATTTGGACAGCCTTCGGCGCGTCGCTGTGACGTAATCGGTCTACAAATGCGGCCTCAGGAGGATGCAGCCCATGAATTGTATAATATAATCGCAGTATAATCGCAGCCTTTGCGGTTAGAAAATTGCACTTGATCATGTCGCGATATTATCGCAAATGCGATATATCGTTCAGCCCTAATTTTATGTTCCACGTTCTTGCATTTTATGCCCTTAATTACTGAATTCTGTCTAATTGCTGCTGCTAGTGGTTCAATAAAAATTGCAAACAGTGAAGGGGAGAGTGGGCATCCCTGCCTGGTGCCCCTCAAGAGACAGAAGCTGGAGGATGTCTGGTCATTTGTTCTAACACAAGCTGTTGGGGAATTATATAATATTTTTAACCAGTTTATGAAAGAGGATCCAAAACCAAATTTGTGTAAAGTTGCAAATAGAAATTTCCAGTTAACTCTGTCGAATGCTTTTTCTGCGTCTAAAGAGAATATTGTAGTTTCTAGGTTTTTACTGTATGAGTAGTCTATCAAATTAAGTAATCTACGTGTATTTGTTGATGAGTGCCTACCTTTTATGAAACCAGTTTGGTCAGGATGAATTAAGAGGGGGGTTATTTTCTCCAGTCTCTTTGAGAGAGCTTTGCAGATTATTTTAAGGTCTATGTTTATAAGGGATATTGGACGATAGCTTGAGGGATATACAGGGTCTTTGCCTGGTTTTAGCAGGAGATTAATGTTTGCAGAATTCATATTTGATGGAAGTCTGCCCTTTTCTTTAATTTCCAACAACGTTCTGTAGAAAACTGGTGCTAGAATCGACCAGAATTCTTTGTAGAATTCTGCAGGAAAGCCGTCTGGACCTGGAGCCTTATTATTGGGCATACTTATCAGAGCTTCCTGGAGTTCACCTGGTGTCAATGGTGAATCAAGTGCCATTGCTTGAGTGTCCAATAATTTTGGAAGAGTTATGTTGTCCAAAAACTGATCAATTTCTTTTTTAGATGGGTTTATTTGTGGTGAATACAACGTTTTATAGAAATCCCTGAAAATGTTGTTTATTTGTATCGGATCATATATTGTGTTCCCAGATGAATCTTGAACAGCACATATAGTTGTTTTTTCTTTATTTATTTTTAGCTGGTTTGCTAGAAATTGACCGGATTTATTACCATGTTCATAATTTTGTAGGCGTAGTCTTTGTACTAAGAATTTTGTTTTTTTATCAATTATCTCATTTAATTCTAGTTTTGTTTTGCGTATTTTGTTCAATGTTTCCTGATCTTGGCGGGACGCGTAGGCTTCTTCTAGTGATTTGATGTTTTTTTCTAATTCCTGAATATTTTTGTTTTCTTTTTTCTTTTTATGTGATGAGAAAGAAATTATTTTACCTCTCATCACAGCTTTCCCTGCTTCCCATAGAACAGAAGCTGATGTTTCGGGAGTGTCATTATAGTCCAAATATGAAGTCCACTCTTTTTTAAAATATTTAATAAAGTCTTCATCTTTAAGTAGTGATATATTAAATCTCCAGTTTTTTCTTGGCGTAGTATTATTCTTGTGCATTAGTGTTAAAGATACAGGACCATGATCGCTGACAGCTATAGGATTAATCTCAGTGTCTGAAATGTCGTTCAGCAGTGAGCTGCTGACCAAAAAATAATCCAGACGAGAGTAGGAGTGATGGACATGTGAGAAAAAAGTATATTCCTTACTGGTGGGGTGAAGGGAGCGCCATGCATCGCAAAGACCAAAGTCGCTCATATACTGTTTGATTATATTTGTGGACTGCCAATTACGCTGAGTTCCCGCTGTATTGAGCCTATCCATGTCTTCATTTAGTCCAAGGTTGAGGTCGCCTCCAAGAACAAGTGTGCCATCTAAGTGTTCAGAGAGTGCACTGAAAAAACCGTGAAAGAATGAGGGATCATCAACATTTGGACCATATACACTTACAATACATAGCTTTTTATCAAGTATAGATAGTTTAATGATTAAGAATCTGCCCTCTGGATCTATAACTGTATCGAGTACTGTGAAATTAATATTTTTATGTATTAAAATTGCTACTCCCCTTTGTCTAGAATTATAACAAGCTGAGAACACATTAGGAAACTCAGGTGTTTTAAGTTCATTCGAACCTCTAAGAGGTCTGTGGGTCTCTTGTAAAAGGACAACATCTGCCTGTAGTTTTTTGAGTTGGTTAAATATTTTTAACCTCTTTACTCTGGAGCCAGCTCCATTTATATTCCATGTAATGAACCTCAGTGTACCCATAGATGTTTGTGTATAACTAGGGATGTATGCTGTGTGCGTCGCTTAGCCAGGTGGAGAGAATACGTCACTTGTTCATAAATAAAGAGAAGGAGAGAGAGAAAAAATGTGTGGCGAGATGCTCCCTGAGTCTGACTTTGTGTATGCATAGTTACTAATATGAGTAGGCTTGGCTTAAGTGTGTGTATCCTAAACGACTGTGTGCGCTGTCTGACTGATGTAAATGTGCTGCCGTTGAGCGCATGGTGCGTATGTATCGAAATAAAGGATGTTTGTGGATGAGTGTCGAAGCAGGTGATCGAGGCAGTGAAAGGAATAAAGAAAGAAACCAAGGACAAGGGTGAGCAGCATAAAACCAAGAGGGGGGGAAAGAGAGGAAAAAAAATGAGAAGAAAAAAAAACACAAAACAAAACGTAAACATTCCAATTAAATCACTGACGGAGAGTGACGGTGTTAATTCTGCTATGAAATCACACTTTAAGATGCGATTTGATGCTGGTAAGTTAAACAGATGTTAATGCAAGTAAATGTGAGTGGATAGGGAAATGGTGCAGCTGATTCTTATCTGGTGTGAGGTTAATACAGCCACGGAGTGATGTTGGGGTCGCGGTGGAGCTGTCCGTCCACGTACAGCCGGTCCACAGCGATGACAGCGCGGGAGCCCTTCTGGATGAAGCCGCGTCAGATTGGGAAGAGGACCCTGCGTCGTTCCAAGATCTCTTTGGGGAACTGGTCGTTCACGCTGAAGTCCGTTCCTTTTAATTCCCTGCCGCGGCTTTTCACATGTTGCTTTTGTTTGAAGTGGCCGAATTTGGCCACGATAGGACGTGGTCTCCCGGCCGTAGCCCGAATGGGGCCGAGGCGATGTACCCGATCGAAGACGATGTTCTTCACAGTGTCCTCCGGCAGCTTCAGGTGGGTTTTGATGAAGCTTCTGGAATACCAGAAAATACCAGATTATCACGCATGCTACGAGCTTGTAGATCGATAACTGTTTCTTTTATTTTTTTATTTTCTCTATTGAGCTGGGTAACATTATCTGTGAGACATTTCACCGACTCCCTTAGCGTGGCATTTTCAGCAGCAAGCGTTTCCACCTGTTGCTGGCTGTACTCCAGGGATTCTCGCAAGCATTTAAATTCTCGGTGAAGAATCTCCACCAAGGACAGCCTTGCGTCGAAACTGGACAATCGCTTGTCGATTTACTCCAATATGTCGGCAATATCTTTGCCGGCTGGCGATGTTGAGCCGGGGGAATCTGCCTGGCGTTGTCTTTTCGACGATGGCGTCTCAGGTTTGGCCGGGGAAGCTGCACACGGGGTCTTCTTCATCACGAGATCCTGAAAGCACTGATCAATATAATCTTGGAGAGTCTCTAAACTCTCCTCGTTGTTCTCCAGGGTGTTGGAGATTATTTAGACAAATAGTGTTAGTTATAAGACAATTGATAAGTGTATTTGGTAATGCTGAAGCTTAAATGAATTTGTTCAAATCTAAACTACCATTTGCTTTAATTTTCCGCCAAAATCTCCGGCGTCTGACGTCAGTTACAACATAAGTCGCTTACCTTGTCCGTCACTTCCGTCACTTACCTCCTCATCATTTTAAGCGGGGGAACTTGCACAATCGGTGGCTGACTAAATACTTTTTTGCCCCACTGTATATATAAGACCGCACTAGATATCAGCACAATAACACAATATGTAGACATTTTTTACATGAATTTATAGCTGTTATTTACATTTGGAGTGTAATGCTTCTTTACACTGTTCAGGTAAAGAAGCATTACTTCTAGAAATATGTACAGACTAAACGAGACACTAGCCAGACACCTCTCACTGTAGCCTCAGTCCTGTTGACTATTTTCAGCTCAATTTAACCCTCTGAAGTCATTACAGGTAGTAGTCTTAATACAAACCGTAGGCTATTCATAATCCTGTATGAAGCACCAATCACTTGAAAGCTGTTTAAGATGTAAACTAAAAATCTTACAGGGTTTATAGATGGTTTGGATGTTAGGTAGAAAGCATGCAGGTGTAGAAAAAAAGAACTTGTGTGAATGGGTGAATCAGGCATGTTGTATAAAGTGCTCAATTAGAAAAGTAAGTAAGATCCAGTCCACAACCACTATTATAATGGTGAAAACATGTCAAATACATCATAGCTGACTTTAACATTAATGAGGCTGATGGTGTTATATGGGATACAGGTTAAATGTTTTTGAAATTATAAGCTGTAAATGAACTTTTTTCATCATTTCCAGCCTTAAAATTCATCTGTATAAGATTTCCCTTTGGGTATGCAAAACACAGATGTTCCCCGTGGCAGTAGATATGAAGTCTAAGGTTGCTATCACACTGACAGGTGTTAAGAGGTTAACACCACAGCCATTTTTGGATTTAAAAAAAAGACAGACATAGTTTTATCCTCCACATATGGGAATCTGAGTTGTCGGTGGTGTATGAGATTGCTCAGAGATTTTATTCTAATGGCATGCACTTATAAGCTACTCTATTACACCTCCTTTGCCTGAAACAACCATTGCTACTGAAGTGTTAGTGGTTGTTTCAGTGCTACTGAAAAAACGAAGTGCTACTGAAACAACGAATTTGGCTTGGCTCAATGTGCACAGTAATAGCTGCATCCTCCATCGATAGCAATGTGCTTTGATTGTGCTGTCAACTCATTGTGATTCCTTTTCATAAAACAAATATCAATTTAAAGCACCAGCTCATTTCTATGACACTGTCTTTAAGTTCTTTCTTTTCCTGTCCTGCCTTACTTTCATCCATTTGCTTTGTCCTTTATGTGACTTAATGGTAATCATTTGTACAAGCAAACAAAACTAGGGCTGTGCACTTGTGCTGACATTGCTGTCACGTCAGCATCTATTCTTGGTGGCTTCAGATTATAATAGAGCCTTCTATGCTTTAACAACGCTATGAAGATACAGATATCTTAGAAAGCATTTGATGCAAAATACTGGTTTGCGAAATTAACTGTTTATTGCAATGACAGAGTTTATCTAAAATACTCACAGCGTGTCCGCAGCATCTTCCTTTTCTGTGTGATCCCTGCTGCTTCTCCCTCTGGTGGCACATATAAGCCTTTCTGCCCTGTGGTGAAGACTTTAAAAACATGCTGCTTTCAGACGAAAGCACCTGCTGTCTCTGAGGCCCGACGTGCCATGTTCATGGGATGGATTTGGGTAATGATCCAGCAATAGTCCAAGAGTCAGAGAGAGACAGAATGGGCCGAAGAACGGGGCCCAGGACTGCCACAGACAGACATTTGAGAGGAGGAGGTATTCTGCTCCACCTCATTTTACCAACAGCTTCTGAAAAACATTCAGTGGTTAAAAAAAATACTTTTTTATTAGTCTGTAAGGCAAAAAAAAGTGTGACAAAATATGGTGTAGCAGCCTGAATTTATTACACAAAGTTTGCTTAAAATTAAATAATCATTGATTTTTATTCCTGTGTTCAATTCCATGACCTGGGTGAGGCCTTTCTGTGTGGAGTTTGCATGTTCTCCCTGTGTTTCTTGGGTTCTCTCCAGGTGCTCCAGTTCCTGATTGACAAGGATAAGCAGAAGAGAATGAGCTTTTAGTTGACCTTTTCTCAACAGGAACACTACAACATTAAACTTTACGAAATTTAGAGACCAGTTGGGGTGAGGGGAGGAAGATAGGACAGTTAGTCTCATCAGCATCTGATGTAAGCTTTAAATTTGCAGTTCAAATACCACTGAGCAGTCGTTATCTTTAAATCTAACCTCTCTTCTTCCTCTCCTGTCCTGTCTTTCTCATCTTTCTCCATCTCTGAGTGAAGTTAGCCCTCTTTCTTTTCTCTTCCTGTCAAATACAGCACCTGGACCTTTAGCTAGCAATACACTGTGAGACAAACGGCGCACAAACAGTTTGTGTCTTTGCTGATGTTTGTTGAGCTGATAGAAATGTTGTGCCTTCTTCTGTAGGGCTAGCTAGATGCTGAAGTACCGCAACCGCAACTTATTCACAGTTCAGTGAATTATTGTTATTATGTGTGTGTGAATGGGTGGATGACTGGATATGTAAAGCGCTTTGGGGTCCTTAGGGACTAGAAAAGCGCTATATAAATACAGGCCATTTACCATTATTAATAATAATAATGATAATAATAATAATAATAATAATAGCAGCACGGTGGCACGGTGGTTAGCACTGTTGCCGCACAGCAAGAAGGTCCTGAGTTCAATTCCACCATTAGGCTTTCTGTGTGGAGTTTGCATGTTCTCCCCGTGTTTGCGTGGGTTCTCTCCGGGTACTCTGGCTTCCTCCCACCGTCCAAAGACATGCAGCTTGTGGGGATAGGTTAATTGATTAATCCAAATTGTCACTAGGTGTGAATGTGCGAGTGAATGTGAGTGTGAATGGTTGTCTGTCCCTATGTGTTAGGCCTGCGACAGACTGGCGACCTGTCCAGGGTGTACCCCGCCTTTCGCCCTATGACAGCTGGGATAGGCTCCAGCGCCCCCCGCGACCCTGAAAAGGATAAGCGGAAGCGAATGGATGGATGGATGGATAATAATAATAATACACTGAACAAAAATATAAATGCAACACTTTTGTTTTTGCTCCCATTTTTCATGAGCTGAACTCAAAGATCTTAAACTGTTTTTTACATACACAAAGGACCCATTACTATCAAATCTTGTTCACAAATCTCTTTAAATCTGTGTTAGTGAGCACTTCTCCTTTGCCGAGATTATCCATCCCACCTCACAGGTGTGGCATGTCATGGTGCTGATTAGGCAGCATTAATATTGCACAGCTATCCCTTAGACTGCCCACAATAAAAGGCCACTCTGTTTCTGACAGTTTGTGCAGAAAATTGTGGCGAAAACGGGGCTCAAGCATTCGGAGTTCGACTTGTAATCGGAAGGTTGCCAGTTGGAACCCCGGCTTGGACAGTCTCAGTCGTTGTGTCCTTGGGCAAGACACTTTACCCGTTGCGGTCAGAGGGCCCGGTGGCGCCTCGCCTCTGTCAGTGTGCCCCAGGGTGGCTGTGGTTACAACGTAGCTTGCCATCACCAGTGTGTGAATGTGTGTGTGAATGGGTGGATGACTGGATGTGTAAAGCGCTTTGGGGTCCTTAGGGACTAGTAAATCACTATACAAATACAGGACATTTACCAAAATCTTTGGTTATGCAAAGCGATTATTGCTGCAGCTGCCTGGGTGGCTGGTCTTAGAAGATCCTGCAGGTGAACATGCTGGATGTGAAGGTCCTGGGCTGGTGTGGTTACACGTGGTCTGCGAATGTGAGGCCGGTTGGGTGTACAGCCAAATTCTCTAAAACGCCTTTGAAGACGGCTCATGGCAGAGAAATGAACATTCATTTGATGGGCAACAGCTCTGGTAGACTTTCCTGCAGTCAGCATGCCAATTGCATCCTCCCTCAAAAGTTGTGATATCTGTAGCATTGTGCTGTGTGATCAAGCTGCATATTTCAGAGCAGCCTTTTATTTTGGGCTGTCTAAGGCACACCTGTGCAATATTCATGCTGTCTGATCAGCACCTTGACATGCCACACCTGTGAGGTGGGATGGATTATCTCGGCAAAGGAGAAGTGCTCACTAATACAGATTTGGACAGATTTGTGAATAATATTTGATAGTAATGGGTCCTTTGTGTATGTAGAAAATGTTTCAGATCTTTAAGTTCAGCTCATGTAAAATGGGAGTAAAAACAAAACTGTTGCGTTTATATTTTTGTTCAGTGCAATAAGGTCACTCGATTTTGCCATCCCAGAGGATGTCGCATATAATAATTATAACTTATGATAATTAATACACAGACAAGACCAACTTTCATTTTCAACTGTTCAGGTATCAAGTACAGATACCTGAAAGTTCTCCTTAAGTACAGTGGCAAAGTATATGCGCATAGTGACCTCCCACCTCTGCAGATCACCTTGTTAATAGGCTCTGTTTGCAGACTGTGGGTTTAATGCTTAGCTAAAGATGCAAATTCCTGAATGAGCTAGCATAGGTTGGCTGCTTTCCCTAACTGCTGTAAGGTTGATCCAGTGGTGCCATCCTGATTGGGTAAGAAAACAACTAGATGTTGATGGCTTATAAGTAATAACTATGTGCACCAACACCTGTACACATGCATGCCGGGGCCTGTCGTCCACTGTGTACAGCATCAGTTTGGGTCACCAGCTGAGTTTTTTGCTTTGTCCAGAAAGCCCGTTTCCCTCCACTGAACTGTGAAGTGTAGCAATTTATTTTTACTGGGGCCCGATGGCTCATGAATGGGTGTGAAGATAGAGGCATGATACATGGGTTTTCCAGCGCTCACCTTGTGGTCTCCTTTTCTCCTCTGTGTCGTTACAGGAGCTCCCACATTATCACAGCAGGAAATGAAAAACGCTTTGTCAAACATGGCTGCAAAGAATGCAGACTAAAGGAGCTGTTTCCCAGCCACCAAAATCAAAATCCTTTCTGTGCGAGTATGTTCTGCGGCACTGCATGCTTTCAGTGTCCTCGTGTTTTGTGGAAGTGTTGCTTTTGGTTGTTTGCCACCCTTTCTATTGTGCATGTTTTCCTGTGGGACTGTGGAGTTTTGTTTTCCATGGGTTTTTGTTCCACTGCCCTGATTTTAGAGCAAGAGGGCTTTTGGGACCGAGGCTGCAGAAGCAAAAATCAATAACTGTGTGAGCAACATCATTTTACTAGCAACAAGTGCATTCATCAAGGAAAGAGCATCACTGTGAGTGAATCTCCTGGTATATTTCTCTTCAGAGCTGCAAATGTGTTTGTTATGAGCGTGACTTGTGAAAAGCCAGAAGAGAAGAAGCCGAAATCTCTGTTATTACCTTTATAGAGCCCTGAGGAATCACACTTACCTTTCAGTGGGGATAGATGTGCTTATACCTATCATATATTCCCTAGTTTTGCGAGGACAGAATTTAATGAGTACTGAACGCTCTCTGGGGATATAGGTTGCTGTAAATGTGGGAGCAGGCCTAATCTATAACACAGACCAAGCATATTTTACAAAGAATAGCTTAGTAACTAAAGTCATATTTTAAAAAAATAGACCAGCGTATAACACTGATTCCCTTATCACCTGCTACTGTTTAATTACCATTTTACCTTGTAAAGAATGGTTCAAATCTGTAATATTTTATTTGGGATTTATGTGGAATAATGATTATTATTTTGGAACTCTTGAGGTGGTCGCTGTCAGATCCCACTTTTCCAACATTAACAAAACAAAAATACAGAAATATTAACTACATGTAATGCAATGAGTGGCAATTTAGTTGACTGCTCTATTGAATATGAGGCTTAAATATTGCCCTTTAGTATAGCACCTTAACTTTTGAGAGACACTATTTGCCCATGTCCAAAGGCAAATGTCTATGAAAAGCTCAGTAATATATAAAAAACAATCACAGTCCTATACAATATCACTAGGACTCTACTTTTTTATCACAGTACAATCTAGAAAACTGGGTCCCAGGAAACTATAACCTGGGTTTTATAGTTGTCTTCAACCCAAATACTATGGTCTGTTTTGAAGTTGCTGACAGTTTCATGTTGGCTAATTTGTGAAAATTAGCATCATCATGTGGTATGGAGCGATTCATCAAGTAACATTTATATTATTATTAACTTAATATTTTTAAACAAGGTTTCTTTTAATCTCTAGATCTCTGTTGTAACCACTAAGCACAAGTGTTTCTCCTATATTCGTGACTAAAAATAGATTTATCTATTAAAGTATTGTGACTTTAAGCTCGAGCATCCTCGAGAGTTTTAACAAAAAGACTGACACCTCAACAGCGATTCATCAAGTAACATTTATATTATTATTAACTTAATATTTTTAAACAAGGTTTCTTTTAATCTCTAGATCTCTGTTGTAACCACTAAGCACAAGTGTTTCTCCTATATTCGTGACTAAAAATAGATTTATCTATTAAAGTATTGTGACTTTAAGCTCGAGCATCCTCGAGAGTTTTAACAAAAAGACTGACACCTCAACAGCAGCAGTGACAACATTGTCCATGTTTAATGTGGAGTCTGTCTGCACACAAACTGTGAAAAACATAGAGACGGAACCGTTACTGCAACAGTGAGCTCAGATAGAGTGAAAGAAAACCTTTCTGTCATGCAAAACAGCAGCACCTGTTCCTGTGATCACAAGTAAAGCCCTTTCACATCAGGCGCGGCGTGTGCTGCGCTCACCGTTAGCTGTAGTGTGTCAGTCGCGAACAAAACGGCTCTTAGAGCCGACTCTTTGAAGTGAACGACACGGGTGAGAGAAAGAATTTTTTTTTCTTTCTCTCACCCTCTCTCTCGCACTTTTTTTCGCTTCACTTCCCATCACTAGTTAGCTGGAGTGAAGGAACGAAAATTTGTGCTGCGCTGACCACTGAGCTCCGCTTGTACGTTTTGTTCTGGTTTTTTTTGCTGCTTGTTATTACAAAATATGTATCCCTCTGATTTTGTATTGTCTAATAGAGTTTGTGTTGTATTATGTTTTCAATTGTTTAATAAAAAATGTAACTAAAATTGTAACTATCCCGACTAGTGAAGATTGTATGTCGTTTCCACAACACTTCTTTCCCACCCGAGGAGGTCTCTATATATGAACGTAAAATTGTGTCAAAAAGTTCACAGAACTCGAACACGTAAAGAAAGTTTTCCTTCATTATGTTGTTAGCGCAGCTGTAGGCTTCGTTTCTATTGGTCGCGTGAAGGTACGTCACAGCGCGCAGCAGTCCAAGTTCTCCTCGCTTGCGTTGCACTTTGCTCTGTGTAGCAGGAAACCGTTATTGCATGGCACAAGAATTAAATTAAGTACCTGCAGCAGCATAAAATACCTTAACAGTGAATTTAAAGTTCAATATCCTAAAGTACTTTTATTATTTATTTAATAATAAAAAAATAATAAAACTAATATATTTTTATTCTAACACTCGTTACAAGCCTTCACTGGATGTGGACGCAGAGTAAACAAAGCCTATGCAGTGCTCTGAGTTTTAGATTAGAAAATATTGCAGTAATGCTCACACACACAGCTTCTCTTAGGTATTCTATTTTTTTAAAAAAGAACATAAAACACTTTCTGAGGAGTCGCTGTCTATTCTAACATGACTAAGTTAGATAATCCAGGTGCTGTGTGGGAGGACTGATCTAATTAGAGGTGCTATGTAAATACTGGTGCTTGTCAGGATGCTGTTGAAGAAAGTCTCATTTTCTCCCACCTCTGCCATTCTTTAATACTGTGCATTGTATTATGAAATTGTTCAGATGTCTGGTAAAATGTATGCACAAAGTAATCACAGACAGCAAATCAGTGCGTAGACAGTCTACACAGTCTGCTCACTTCAGACACAGACAGGAAGGGAAAAGGTAAAGGCAGGAAATGCTTAAACGGAGGTAAAGAGTATGATTAAAATTTGTAAGCTATCATTACTGTGAAGTGTGATTATAGTAAGAACAGTAAAAAAACTCTTGGTCAAAGGGGACTCATTATGTTCATATTAAGCTCCTTATTTTTATTCTTGGACTCGACTGGAGTAACTTTGCATGAATCACAGTCACAATAATTCGTTTTTATTGAATACTGGAGCTTTATTCAGGCCCTCCATTCCAGAAACAGCTTTGCCACAGCTCCCTGTAAGATCACACTCCCTTTTAGTCATCTTTTCTTCTGATTAGCTTAAATTCGGTATTCAGTATTAATTCCAGTGTCTAAACCTAGGCAAATATTTTTATAAGCTAAACACAATGAAGCCGTTTTTACTGCCTAACCAAGTAGATTCTAGTTAGTAGTATCTGCACATTAAAAACAGTCTTTAGTTCCAAAATCTAATCAAGTTTTTTTTTTTTAATGTACTTATCCTAACGGAGTAGTTTTTAGTACTTGGACATAATCAAGTAACTTTTAGTACTTAAATATAGCTAATTATTATTTAGTGCATGCATGCAGCGTGGTGCCGCAATGATCAGCTGCAGAGATTGGCCGGGGCCTTTCTGTGTGGAGTTCGCATGTTCTCCCCATGTTTGGGTTCTCTCTGGCTTCCTTCATCAGTCCAAAGACATGTAGTTAGTGGGGATAGGTTCACTGGTTATTCTAAATTGCCCATAGATGTGAAGCTGAGTGTGAATGGTTGCCTGTCTCTATACGTTAGCCCCACCACAGACTGGCGACCTGTCCAGGGTGTACCCTGCCTCTCGCCCTATAGTAGCTGGGATAGGCTCCAGTCCCCCTGCAACCCTGACAAGGATAAGCGGAAGAAAATGGATGGATTGTTTAGTGCCTACACTTATCCAAGTAGATTTTTATACCTACCAACACCCGCCAACATAGTTTTTAGAACCTAGACCTGACCAAGGATGTTTTTTTGCAGCCTCTGTTACAACTGAACAAAATCTGCCTTTTTCTCATTCTTTTAAGAGCGTCTATATGGTCTAAATGTAAATGCATAAATTCTGCAGTGCTTCAAGAACAAAAAGTAGCAAATGTTGCTCCTGCATGTCATCTTTATAATGCTCAGTGACATTATGGCAGCCACGCAGAGAGTCAAGGGCAGCCATAATAAATGTTGGTGTTTTAGCACT
The DNA here is from genome assembly GCF_965226115.1 of Aulonocara stuartgranti. Lineage (NCBI taxonomy): Eukaryota > Metazoa > Chordata > Actinopteri > Cichliformes > Cichlidae > Aulonocara > Aulonocara stuartgranti. The sequence goes on along the minus strand of NC_138951.1, from coordinate 29,668,644 downwards.
ACTGCTCTGTGGGTGTCTCGGCAGTGAATAATGATAAGGCTCTGTGTTGTGTGGACCTTGTGTCTGATCCAGCCACTATATGGCTGACCTTCAGATGGGACCAAGCTCCTCTGATTCATATAAGTAACCACTGTGGTCTAAAGACCAATATAGAGCTGTCCTGAAAAGGGCACTTTGAGAGTCCATTTGTAATATGAGCTGACACACCTATACATGGTAAAAGCAAGACCAAGCCAACACAAAGACAGAAAGGATGAGCATACCTTTCATAAATTATAGCTGTGCTAAACAATAAACCCTGAGTCAAATAGCTGTGCAGCGTTATAAATGGTCACTAACAGAATCTGAACTGGCATTAGTTAAATAATGATTCAATTTAATAATATTAATTATCTAGCTCTGAATAAGATGTAAATCTGAAAAAGACTAGCAACAGATGTATAAGGTTATGTCCTGTGAATTCATTCCCTACTAGTGATGTGTTGTTCGCGAACGAAACGGCTCTTAGAGCCGACTCTTTGAAGTGAACGACGCGAGCCGTGAGGGTTTTTTTTTTCCTTTCTCTCACCCTCTCTCTCGCCCTTTTTTCCACTAAACTCCGCAAGCACGGCCTGTACTTTGCGCTGGGAAGAGGGGGGTGCAGTAGCCCAGGAACAGAGCCAGAGAGAAAGAGAGCGAGGGACAACAACGTCACTGTCATGGTCCTGGGCCATGTTGGCCCAGTATTCTTAGTTTCTTGTATTTTTTGTATTTCGTTCCTTATTTAGGCCATGTTTCCTGAGTTGTCCTGTTGTGTTGTTCCTTAAGTGTTTTCCCTTCATGACTCTTACCCCCTGTGTGCCCCTCTATGTATTTATGAGCCCTCGTCGCTCTTTGTGTTTATTCCATGTTTCTCCTGCCCGTTATGGCTATGTTCTTCCTGTGCTCTCTCTCTCCCCTCCTGTCTGAACCCCCGTGTACTTCCTGTTTTACTTTGTGACTCCCGCGCCTTTATACGTCATGTTATGTTCACCCCGCCCTGTCTCGTTATGATTATCAGTGTCACCTGTGTTCCCCATGTGCTCCCACTTCCCTCGTTAACCCTCTGTGTATTTATGTCTGCGTCTCCCTCAGTTCTGTGTCGCGTTCTCCCTCATGCTGTGTGGACCTCCCTGTGTCTCTCTGCGAGTGTTTAGTTTGTTGTTCCCAGTTTTGTTTTGTATGTCCTACGATCTGCCTCTCCAGCATTAAAGCTGTGATTTTGAGTTCATCCCCTGAGTCTGTGAGTTTTGCATTTTTGGGTCCTCATCCTGCCTGCCACACAGCGAGCCATGACAGAAGAACGCGACCACGACATGGACCCAGCAACTCACAACCCCTCCGCTGAGCTCCGGGAGGATTTGATCTATACAGTGGAGTACCACTATCAGGAGTGGGAGGCGCTGCCAGGCGACGAACACCGGGAGGTCGTAGCCGTCCGTCTACAGCGGATGGTGTCCGGACTCCCGTGGCTGTTCGGCGCGCTGTGCGCCCACATCCGGGACTTTCTCGTCTCCACTGTGGGCATCCGCCCGGGGCAGCTGTTCCAGCATGAAGAACCGGAAATAGTCAGAGTCGGAACAATGAGGCCCACCACCGTTACACCGTCTGTCCACGCTTCGTCGGCTTCCGCATCTTCGCCACCACCTGACTGCAGTACGCGGATCAAGTAGATGCCAGCGGCTATTGACTTCGGCGAGGAGGAGCGGCAGCAGGTATTACGGGCGTATCGCGAGGACGAGCTCCGTTGTAAGCCCTGGCTCATCTCCGAGGAGGAGCTCTCGTCAGCTGCCCCACCTCAGACCGACCGCCCACCCTCGCCGCCTCGATCGGGCTACTCGTCTCCTGCTTCCTACCTTGCACGGATGTGGTCGGGGGACGAGGAGCCGGTCGCCACGGAAGGCCAGGCTTTGCCCACGGCCGCTCCAAAGAGAAAGCAGCGTTCCCGCCGCCGTCGAGCACCGCCACGGCCTGTTTTGCCCTCCACTGAGCAACACGAGGAAGCTGTGGGGGGCATGGATTCCGACCTCGAGGAGCGGCAGCGCGCCGCATGCGCGCAACTGGAGGAAGAGCTACGGGAGGAGCCATGGCTCGCTCCTCACTACGGTGAGATTTTTCGCGGGACACACCTGGCCCTTGGGGGCCCCCGGAGGTGCCAGGAGCTCCCGCCTACCGCTCCTCCAACACTCGCCTCCTCAGCCTCTGCGACGCCGCAGGAGGCTCCGCCTTCCACGTCAACGGGGCCCACGGCCAAAAGAAAACGGCGTTCGCGTCGCCACCGCATCGCTCGGAGGTGAGTGAAACTCTCCAGTCGCTCCGAGTTACCTCTGAGCGGAAGGCATGTGAGGTGGCTACAGACTAAGCCGGTGAGATGACTGGCAATGAGCCATTCACCGAGCCGCAGGCTAGAGACAGTTCCTCTTCCGCTTCACTCAATCCTGCAGGGACCACAGACTCAACTCACAGACTGACAAGGTTTCCCACTGCCTTTTGTTTTGATAGTGGTAGGGAGGTGTTTTCTTTGGTGTCTCTTTCCGTGTCTGCAGTTTCAACTAAATCTGAGTTGCCTGTGGCTAATTTCTTCCCTCCTGAGCCGGCCCTGCTCCTCCATCAGTCACTGAATGACGGTAACGAAAGCATAACTAGCGCTCCGGTTTGCCCAGCTACACCTGTTTCTCACGAACTGGAGACTATGAACGCTGATCACGAACCCATATTACATCGCCGTGAGGCAAACTTAACTGCAGATCACGACGACCCAGACTGTGTAATGCCACAACGCGAATTCTGTCCTCCTGAGGGTAACTCAGAGGGCGATTTCGACCGGTCTTGCTCCTGCACGATTACCTCCGATCAAGAGATAGAGGCTAACATTAGGGTTAATGTGACACCGTTTTATCCTGTTCCCACGAACTCATCACTAGAGACAATTCTGCACTTAGACAATGAGGTTACCACTCACGCACGGTCTAAAGTGTCACCTACCGCAGTTAATGGTTCAGATGCCGTTTTATCTGTGTCTGTTTCCCAACTCAACATAGCCATCACTCCAAAGCCACAGATCACTACAGGTGCGGGTTCCAACAAACACATCCATCCAACACATCACAGTCATGCTACCACAGTGTCATTGGTTAGGTCCATACCTGTGTATTTATTGTTTTTCCAGGAGTCAGCCCCTGATGATCTAAGCCTTGTCTTTGTGAATCGAGTGGCCATTCTTGTTTTCCGTATGGTTGGACCAGCTCCTCTGAGCCGCACACTACCATCGTTTAAGTCCAACCAGTTTATGTTGACCTCTCCTGGGACTACAAAGACTGGGCTAGTAACCTCTGAGCCACTTTGGACTGATGCAGACTTTGGGAACCTAATGATTGCTGGCTCAGAACTGATGGTCCCTACCACTGTTCACTTCATGGTTTTTTGTGCCAAGATATCAAGCCCTATAGACTGTGTTTTACCTGCTCTCTCTCTCTCTGGGTTTGTGCCTCAGCAGCCTGTGTTTCCTCAGCTCCAAGTCCAGCCAGGGGCCTTCATAACTGTTTGTCCTGCATCTGCTGTTGGACTTCCAGGTGTACCTATCTGGCACCCTGCGGCGACACCACCGCTTCACGTTACGTCAGCTGGAGGATCCGAGGGTACCGTCCGACAGCTGTTTTTTGTCTCCGCTGGCGGCTCTGCTCAGCCCAGCCAGCACCTCCTCATCTCCGCTGGAGGGTCCGAGGGGCCCGTTCAGCCGCCTGTCTCCGCTGGAGGGTCCGAGGGGCCCATTCAGCCGCCCGTCTCCGCTGGAGGGTCCGAGGGGCCCGTTCAGCCGCCCGTCTCCGCTGGAGGGTCCGAGGGACCTGTTCAGCAACCTTCCTCGTCAACTGGGGGGCCCGAGGAGCCCGTCCAGCCACCAGCTGCTCCATCAGCTGCAGCCTCGGAGTCTCCGTCCCCGGCTTCCACGCCGCCGCCAGCTGCAGCCTTCGTGTCTCCACCGACGCCGTCACCTGGTCCAGCTCCGGCTTCAGCTTCGCCTGGTCCAGCCCCCGCATCGCCTCCGCCTGGTCTGGCTCCGTCGCCTGTGGCCGCCACGCCACCGTCTGGTCCCGCCTCGTCTGGTCCCGCCTCGTCTGGTCCTGTGCCTCGGCCGGTACGCCTGACACTGGGGAGCCGCTGCCTTCCGCGCGGCCGGCCTCCTGAACTTCTCCGTCTCCTTCGCCGCCGCCTTCCGCGCGGCCGGCCTCCTGAACTGCTCCGTCGTCTCCTGTGCTGCCGCCGCCGCTGCCTTCCGCGCGGCCGGCCTCCTGAACTGCTCCGTCGTCTCCTTCACCGCCGCCGTTGCCTTCCGCACGGCTGGCCTCCCGACCGGCTCTGTCATCTGTGTCACCCACCTGGTCGGCCCCCCGACCGTGTGGCCCTTGAACTCTTGTGCCCGCGGGCTCCGGGTCGGCCTCCTGAACTGCACCACTGCTGCCTTCTGCGGATCCGTTCTGTCGCCGTGGCCACCTTTTCCATGGCCGGCCTCCGGAACGGTTGGACTGAACTTTTGTGGTTTCGCCTCTCGGGTTGGCCTTCGGGCCTCTTTGGACATTCGCCTCCCTGTTCTGGACTTTTTTGTGTATTTGTGGACTCGATTTTGTTCTCCTGCTCCTTGTTTTTTGTTCGTTTCGTTCCCTCGGTCCTGGTCCCCCGCCTCCCGCCCTGGGTGGGGTGTTTTCTGTTTTGCTTGTGTTTTGGTTCCTGGATTTGGGCTGTCGGGAGCCAGCCCTTGTGGGGGACAACAACGTCACTGTCATGGTCCTGGGCCATGTTGGCTCAGTATTCTTAGTTTCTTGTATTGTTTGTATTTCGTTCCTTATTTAGGCCATGTTTCCTGAGTTGTCCTGTTGTGTTGTTCCCTAAGTGTTTTCCCTTCGTGACTCTTACCCCCTGTGTGCCCCTCTGTGTATTTATGAGCCCTCGTCGCTCTTTGTGTTTATTCCATGTTTCCCCTGCCCGTTATGGCTATGTTCTTCCTGTGCTCTCTCTCTCCCCTCCTGTCTGAACCCCCGTGTACTTCCTGTTTTACTTTGTGACTCCCGCGCCTGTATACGTCATGTTATGTTCACCCCGCCCTGTCTCGTTATGATTATCAGTGTCACCTGTGTTCCCCATGTGCTCCCACTTCCCTCATTAACCCTCTGTGTATTTATGTCTGTGTCTCCCTCAGTTCTGTGTCGCGTTCTCCCTCATGCTGTGTGGACCTCCCTGTGTCTCTCTGCGAGTGTTTAGTTTGTTGTTCCCAGTTTAGTTTTGAATGTCCTACAATCTGCCTCTCCAGCATTAAAGCTGTGATTTTGAGTTCATCCCCTGAGTCTGTGAGTTTTGCATTTTTGGGCCCTCATCCTGCCTGCCACACAGCGAGCCATGACAGTCACATTAGAAAGGTATAGTAATCATCCACTATTTTCAGTTGCAGATGATAAAGGATTCAGAAATCATGCAGGCCCATATGACGGAGAATGTGCATCTTCTTTTTGTTTTAATATTTTAATTTATATTTAATTGTGTTGTGGTTTGTAGTGTTTTGTGTTGTTTCACGTTAAATTTGTCTAAAAGGAAAAAGCTGAAAATATAAATAGTTAAAAGTTTAAAATGTAAATAGTTGTTTTTTGTATTATGTGGAGTGAATAAATAAAGTATATTTATGGTGGCCCTTAGAGACAAAGCACGTTCAAACTCCAAAACATGTACGAACTCCAAAACACATACAAACTGCTAAGTATGTACAAACCCTGAATCACGTAAAAACTCCAAAACACGTAAAAACTCCAAAATGCGTAAAAATTCAGAAGCACGTAACTCCAAAACATATAAAAATTCCAAAACACGTACAAACCCCGAAGCACGTACAAACTCCAAAACACGTAAAAACTCAGAAGCACGTACAAACTCCAAAACACGTAAAAATTCAGAAGCACGTACAAACTCAGAATCACGTACAAAAGACAACAGAAGTGTTCCAGAATGCTAGGCGCAGTGTTGAGCTTTTGTTACCTAGTGGCTACACAAGCCAGGAAGTATCAACAACCGGATTTGGTGTGTGGTAGTAACAGGTAAATGAACTTTTTTTTTAAATTATTTGAATAAATATGAGTGGTTGTCTATAAATACACAAACAATACACATATGCTTTCAATTGTGTAATTTAAGTGATCTGGGTAGCTCTGTTTTGGAAGTTCAGTTAACGCTAGAAATGTGCTTTGGACACCACCAAGTGCGGCACATTTCCTCACTCTTAAATCCCCCAAATTATTATCCAAAATATACAGAACACTTTCTAAATTAGATGAATCAATATCCCTTCCTATTGCAAAGTGGGAAGCAGATTTATCAATCAGCTTAGACCAAAACTTCTGGTCTCAGGTATGCTTAAAAACCTTTAAATTGATTAAAAATCCCAGTCTGCAATTAATACAATACAAAATACTACATAGAGTGCACTATACAGGTCATCGGATGTTCAAGATGGGCTTTACATCTTCCAACAACTGCTCACACTGTCAAGGCAATACACCAGACAATTACATTCACGCTCTTTGGTTCTGTCCACCAGTGCAGAAGTTTTGGCGCGAGATATGTGAAGACTTATCAAAGTGTCTGAAAGGTAACATTCCAACTTAGTGTGTTTGTTGGGCAGCTTAGATAATGTCACTTCAGAAAAGAATATAGCCCATATGGTTTTCACTGCCCTATGGGTTTTTCTTGGCTATCCAAGAAAACTGTCCTCATGAACTGGAAAAATAAAAACAATCTTAATTCTAACCAATATAGAAATTATCTATTAGATTACATTAGTCTTGATACAGCCTCTGCCACCACATCAGATCAATTGCTCTGGGCTCCTTTGATCAGCTCCATCACCTAGTGGGGGTGGGGGGTCATAGTTTGGTCCCGCCTTCACTGTTGTGATTGGTGTGGGGGTAGGGACAGGCTTAGGGCGTCGGGGGATTCCCCGGAGGCATTTTCCTTGGGGGGCTCAACCCGGGGTAGCGGTCATGTCCGGTTGGGGGCTCTTTTGGCTCTCGGGTGACTGTTTCCTCGTGGCTGCGTGCAGCGGGGCTAGGGGAGGGTCTGTGCTGATGGACGTGGGTTACTGACCTGGTAGCCTGGCTGCCCCTGGGTGGGTCCGGGATGGGCGTGGGGTTCTGGGGGCGCTCAGTCTCTGGGCTGGGGCCCTGGCCGGGCCTCGGGGGCTTGGGTCCTGGTTGGTGTGTTGCCGTGGTTGTGGGCGGGTGGGTGCAAGGGGGCCCATCCCTGGCGGAGGGTGCCGCCGGTGCGTCGAGCCACCTGGGGGGCTCTTCAACTGGTGGAGGAGATTGTCACACCTTGCAGGAGCTTTCCTCTCCTCAGGAACTCTCTGCAGGAGGGGGAGATACAGGAGAGGTGGAGGAAGATCTCAGCCTGGGCGTCTATTGTCTCATGTAGTCTGGAAGATGAGTGGATGGTGGGGTGGGTGCAGTTTTCTCTGTGGTGGGGTTGGGTGGACTGTCCCGGGCTCTGTGTGCGCTGCTGCACTGGGCCCCGGTCTGGATGGGCCTGGGCCTCCTTTCCCTGGCGGGTCGCAGAGTATGGGAGTGCCTACAGGGAGGGGTCACCCTTCCTTCCCTCCCCATCTCCAGCTGCCTCCCTCTTCCCGCTCCACCACAACCACCCACACATGCAGGGCCTTGGAGTAGGGGTATGTCACCAGGGTGCAGAGGAGGCTACCCCCCCCCCCCCCCCCCCCCCCCGTCCCCTTCTGGCTGCCTCTGCCTCAATTTTATGCCACAACTTAGACATTCACATTACTCACACTCTCATTACACATACATATAGGATCTTGGGGGTGGGCACGATACACGGAGTCCAAATTACCATCAGGGTGTACACCTCACCCCTGGCGTCGTTGCCCACCTCTCAATTTTAAATAGACGTAGACGTTGAGGGCTAGCAGGAGGGGCTATGCGCTTACCTGCTGCTCTCTGGCAGATAGCTCCATGCCCTCCTGGGTTTTAATTGCACCTTAGAACACACATGCATCAACACTACAATGAGCGGGTGGAGGGAGGTTTGGAGTCTTCTCTCACCCCCATTCTCTGCGACCTGCTGGAGCGGGGGGGCTAGGAGGAGTTGGCCGTCCGACTGCGGTCTGGGGTGTGGGGCCTCCCTGCTGCTACGGAGTCGGGGCGGTCTGCCTCTCCCCACCGCAGGGAAAAGGGTAACACCACCTGGGTCTGGGTGCAGTTTCCCCCTCCGAGGGCAAGGGTACCTAGACCCGGTTCGTAGAGTACGCTTGGGGAGTGTGATCGTGTGTCTTTATGTCTGTCTCCACATTGGTTGAGTGTGGAGTAAGTGCATATGAGAGCATGAGGGTGGGAATGGATGTTTGTGTCTGTGTGTGCCTGTATGTCTGTGTCTATATGTCAGGTTGGGTATCAGACGCCACCTCTCTGGGGACATCTCAGGCCCTCCAAGGTTTGGAGGCCTATCTCCACCCACCACCACTTCCCCTGCCAGTGGCGGACTCCCTCAGGTATCGGTGCGTTGGTGGTTCTTTGTGTCTAGGGGTGGGCGTCCGGGTACACACCGGCTCACTCCTTGGCGGCCGCTTATCGGGGCCTGGAGCCTGGGGCTCGCTGGGGCCACTTCGGAGGTGGGGTGCCCCCGGCCTCTCGGCCTGGGGCTCGGTCACTCAGGCACAGCTGGCTGCCGGCGGAGCTCACGGGCACGTCACTGCAACCCCCCCCTGGCTTCTGCTCCGCAGCTGCTGAGTGAGCCCTCATCTGGGACTCTCCTCAGCTCTTACTGGGACAGTGGCGCGGCTGCCCCTCTGTTGGTCTTCCTTGGTCTCTTGTGTTCTGGGGGCCTCTGGATGTCTGGAGTTTTGATCTCCTCCATACCTGCTTCATACCCTGGAGGACAGGGCTGTGGCTCCCCACACCCTCTAGCAGATCGTTACATGGAGAAACCTTTGGAATGCAAGCATGCTGATCCACACAGGTATGCACACAGGTGTACACACGGGTATTCACAGACACGGACTACAGCTTTCTTGGCTGCTGCCTCAAAGCACATTGTGTGCTGTCTATCTTGCGTGCTGCACAATATCGTTTATTATTTAGTATCTACTGATATCTACTGCTAGCTAGTTTATTGTGATGGTGCTGTTTTTTTTATTATGTTGCTCTTTGTTGTTTGCTTTCTCTTCTGTTTTTTTTCTCCATACAGGTGACTCAGGTGTTTTGTTTGTTTTTTTTTGTTTTTTTTCTTTCTTCCCCCCCCTTCTCACCGTCTCTTCTCCCCTTTGGTTTTCTCTCTCTCTCTCTCTCTTTCTTTCATTCTTTCTCCCTGTCCTATCCCCCAGTCATGTCTGTCCCGTTTGTAGCAACTGAAAATAAAATAAATTCATAATTATAATAAAGGTCAATCAAATGGACCAATATGGCAAGGCCATGATGATCCACTTGGTAAAATAAATCCGCTTGGCATCTTTCTTGGCCTTAAGACAACAATTCTGATGGCTAAAGATCCAAACGGGACACAAAAAAAGAAAAAAAAAAAGAAATGTGTTTTGGAGTTTGTACGTGCTTTTTGGAGTTTGTATATGCTTTAGAGCTTGTACGTGCTTTGTCTCTAGGGCCATATATAAACATATATAAATAAAACCACTTTTTTTACATTAGTAATTCCTTTTCTGCATAATTTTATATTATTGTTAATGATAAATTAATTAAAGCAACAAAACAACCCTAAAAGCCGGTTCGGAGCCGAAAGAGCTGGCTCTTTTTAGTGAGCCGAGCCGAGAGAGCTGGAAATCCCATCACTACAGGGAATGCAGAATTATTAGGCAAGTTGTATTTTTGAGGAATAATTTTATTATTGAACAACAACCATGTTCTCAATGAACCCAAAAAACTCATTAATATCAAAGCTGAATGTTTTTGGAAGTAGTTTTTAGTTTTAGCTATTTTAGGGGGATATCTGTGTGTGCAGGTGACTATTACTGTGCATAATTATTAGGCAACTTAACAAAAAACAAATATATACCCATTACAATTATTTATTTTTACCAGTGAAACCAATATAACATCTCCACATTCACAAATATACATTTCTGACATTCAAAAACAAAACAAAAACAAATCAGCGACCAATATAGCCACCTTTCTTTGCAAGGACACTCAAAAGCCTGCCATCCATGGATTCTGTCAGTGTTTTGATCTGTTCACCATCAACATTGCGTGCAGCAGCAACCACAGCCTCCCAGACACTATTCAGAGAGGTGTACTGTTTTCCCTCCTTGTAAATCTCAGATTTGATGATGGACCACAGGTTCTCAATGGGGTTCAGATCAGGTGAACAAGGTGGCCATGTCATTAGTTTTTCTTCTTTTATACCCTTTCTTGCCAGGCACGCTGTGGAGTACTTGGATGCGTGTGGTGGAGCATTGTCCTGCATGAAAATCATGTTTTTCTTGAAGGATGCAGACTTCTTCCTGTACCACTGCTTGAAGAAGGTGTCTTCCAGAAACTGGCAGTAGGACTGGGAGTTGAGCTTGACTCCATCCTCCACCCAAAAAGGCCCCACAAGCTCATCTTTGATGATACCAGCCCAAACCAGTACTCCACCTCCTCCTTGCTGGCGTCTGAGTCGGACTGGAGCTCTCTGCCCTTTACCAATTCAGCCACGGGCCCATCCATCTGGCCCATCAAGACTCACTCTCATTTCATCAGTCCATAAAACCTTAGAAAAATCAGTCTTGAGATATTTCTTGGCCCAATCTTGACGTTTCAGCTTGTGTGTCTTGTTCAGTGGTGGTCGTCTTTCAGCCTTTCTTACCTTGGCCATGTCTCTGAGTATTGCACACCTTGTGCTTTTGGGCACTCCAGTGATGTTGCAGCTCTGAAATATGGCCAAACTGGTGGCAAGTGGCATCTTGGCAGCTGCACGCTTGACTTTTCTCAGTTCATGGGCAGTTATTTTGCGCCTTGGTTTTTCCACATGCTTCTTGCGACGCTGTTGACTATTTTGAATGAAACGCTTGATTGTTCGATGATCACGCTTCAGAAGCTTTGCAATTTTGAGACTGCTGCATCCCTCTGCAAGATATCTCACTATTTTTTACTTTTCTGAGCCTGTCAAGTCCTTCTTTTGACCCATTTTGCCAAAGGAAAGGACGTTGCCTAATAATTATGCACACCTGATATAGGGTGTTGATGTCATTAGACCACACCCCTTCTCATTACAGAGATGCACATCACCTAATATGCTTAATTGGTAGTAGGCTTTCGAGCCTATACAGCTTGGAGTAAGACAACATGCATGAAGAGGATGATGTGGACAAAATACTCATTTGCCTAATAATTCTGCACTCCCTGTATTCCCTACAGTGACACTATCAACAGGACTTCTATCGTAATTAATAATTTCATCATTTTCAATGGTTTAGAGAAGATTATTGAAGATTTTTTAGGTAAGATGATTTACGACAGTTTAAAATTGTTGGGTAAGATAGTTTTTCTATTTTCACTGAGTTTTATTCAACTTCTTTGTGTTTTTGCAGCATTGTTCTATTTGCTGGTGTTTTCTTAGGTTGCAGTGTATTTGACCTCTAAGTTCCACCATAAGATACTGACACGATGTTCTGCGCAAGAGTTGAAAGAGGTTCTTGTCAGTGTACTTGGTATAATGTTTTCTTGCTCTCCAAGCAGGTTCTAGAAGCAAGTATTGGAGTCATTTATTACTCTAATGCAGAATCATGTAAAATCTATTAAACCTAAAGTTAAAGGCATTACAGATGTCCCAACACTAGAGGTGTATGTAAGCCTGGAGGGTATGATCAGACAAAGGACTTCCTTGTTGATGGATGAATGTTCAGTGTTGGGAGCGAATTCATTTTGGAATGGTTTTGACATTAATGTGTATGAAAGTGGAAGGTTCATGCCCTATAAATCAGGGCTGATAACGTTCTAGTGGGATAAAGTGAATATTTATATAAACCTTTTTCACGTTTTAACCTTCACGTCTGCTAGGTCCTCTAACTTTACTGCAACTTCTCTTTGGCACGCCCCCTTCCATTCGTTCCTTGCTGCATCTTCATTTTCCCCTCCATGCCTCTTCGGTCAGCATTCTTGCTCTGCACCAAAGTCAAACTTACAGATACAGTTGAGATAAAGCTCCGAACCATGGCCCACCATCTGTCCTTCTCTCATTAAAGTAGAGCATATGTTAATGTAGCCACTCTGCAGCGTTCATGTGCTGCTGCTAAATCAAGGACAAAATTGAATTGCTCCAGGAGATTGCATCTTCCCATATGCTTGGCATTTCCACAATGTAATGTCCCCTCACGCCTGTCTTTTCTCTTGATCATCTTCGCCTTTTGCTCTTAAATATTCCTGGGTAATTGAAAATAATACTTTTTTCCCCTCAGCTCTCATTTTCTTATCTTACTTACTTTCCACAATTGCTCTGCAGGCCATCTATCTTCAGAACGGTCTTATCCCTGATTTGCAATGACATCTGTGGTTTATTGGTGACACTTTAGTGGGAGAAGAGCATGCTTTTTGCCAGGAGCTGCTTATTATGAAAGTGAAAGAGTTTTCTCATGAGCCAAGACACTGCTCAATCCCACAAGCAAGCCTCAGCATCAGCAGTACTTCCAGCAATTGACACAAGCTTACAGCATGTGGGCCAAGCACAAAACTCATTGCAGTTTTACTTACTAGGCTTGCCATAATGTTCCAACATCTTGAGGACCAATTATATGCACATGAGCGCCTCTGTTTTTGACAACTTTCAGCCGCCTTCAAAAACAAGCCTCCGATGTTTTGCAGTGTGGGTTTTTTTCCTCAGTGGCATACACCTTGCTTTTGATAGGGCATATAGATATAAAGCATATTTTATATATATTCCCGAATTTCAGTGCCCCTCCCGAAAATCTCCCGGAGCCACCATTCTCCCGAATTTCTCGCGATTTTCCACCCGGGCAACAAAATTGAAAAACCATATCGCAGAATTCATAGCGCGGCCCAACCAATTCCAGTTTCCAACAATGGCGGCAGCTACTTAGTTTTAATATTACTCTTGTTTCTCTTTCTGCAGAGTTTCACTCCACCGAGGGAGCTCGTGACATACTACCCGGCTTTCTTTAGACCACGAAGGACGGGTCCTCAGGTGGAAGCAGCCTCTGAATTTGGACACCCCCGCTGTTTCCGGGCCGGTCAATAATAACGGTGACATTTAACGTATTTTATCCGATAAATAAACACTGTAAAATGTATTTATCACCCCCCCCCCAAAAGCCCTTTTGAATGTCTCCCTAATTCTGAGGTCTCAAGGTTGGCAAGTATGGCCACAACACCTCACTCTTGGAGCACTTTTTTATCACATGTATCGCAAACCACGTCTCAGCTGTTTGTGGAGGTAAAATACGTCCGCACAATTACGCTCAGCCATTGTTGTGAGTGCTGTTGAAATCTCCCAATTCTTTTAATCTTTGGGCTGAAGGAAGGACAATACTCGGTGCATAAATGCTCAATCAACAATCATTTATTTCCATACAATTCAACACTTAAGAGCATTAGAACGTCCGGACGGGAGAGATGCTTGCAGAGGGTTACCGCATGTCTCAAAATGGTGACGGGTCACTCAGCTTCTTATAGCCTCTAGTGGCCCCCACCTATTGTCTTTATTTCACGGTTCATCTCTCTGATGCATCAGTTTTTATTAAGTAGTATCAGGCCTGACCCCAAAAAACAAGGTTGCAACATAAATTGTCCCAAGATCGCAGAAAAAAATGTGAATCCTTTAAAAAAAAGCAAAACAAAACAAAAAAAAAAAACATGGAAATCGTTGTATCCTTCCATCCTCCAAGGTAACAGGTGGCCTTCAGATTAGGAGTATCCTTTGTAGACATCTCGAGTGACATCCAGTCCTTAGATGACACCCCTCAGTCCTTAGCAGCAGATTTCCACCACATAAAAAAAAAACAAAAACAAAAAACAGCCAGGATATTCCTCACAGAATACGATAACTCCTTTGGCCTAACACGTTACAGGACTGAAACTGTCATTATCCTGGGTCTTTTGACCCAACGTTTTAAGTTTGAGTATATTTTGTTCATTATCTAAGTTCATTTGTTTATTAGATTCCCCTTGTGTTTCCAACCCCTGTTAAGTCTCCCTTGTCTTTCATGTGCTTCATGTCTGTTTTTCTTATGTTGTCATATTTGCGTTTCATTATGTTTCCCATTTTATTTTGAAAGAGGTCCTGTGTTCCTGCATTTTGTTTTACTCTTCCCCTGTGGCATTGTTATGTTCATGTTGTGTCTACTGTGCTTTTCTGTTCCATGTTTCAGGTCCCTATGTTCTGTCTCCCCAGTCTGTTAAGTTTACATGTCTTGAGTTCCGTCAGTGTGTTTCCTGTTTTACTTTCACAGTCTGTCCTATGTTAATGTTTCTAGTTTTGCTTCCCTTGTCTCGTCCTGCCTAATTACTCCCAGCTGTGCTCTCCTCCTGTGGCTCATTCCCCCTCGTTATCCCTCAGTGTATTTAAGCCCCATGTTTCTTTGTCAGTGTTGTGTCCTCCTTCATAGCTGTGTGATTTTTTCCCTGTGGCTTCTTGTGCTTTAGTTTTCCCAGTTTAGTTTAGTTTAGTTTAGTATTGTTTTTCGTGTCCCACTCCACGCCAGCAATAAAGCTGTGTTTTTTGAGTTTACTTTTCGTCTCTGCGAGTTTGCGTTTGGGTCCTACTCTTGCCTGCACACAGCCGTATTGTGACAGAAACTCACACAACAGTTTTGTGCATCTACAAAACAAAATCATTGCTCAAAACCACAATTCATGGAGCTTTTCTACCCATTAAGAATGGGGCAATATACAGAGAAATTTGCATGTGCAGACAGATGCAGTAAAATAAAATTACCTGGCACTGAGCAGAGCTACTGTGCATTCATAGTACATGGGGAAACTCAATACTCAACAAAAAAGTAACATTTAAAATAAAATAAAAAACAAACTAAAACACCATTGGCAATAAAATAACCATGGGTTATATAGGCACTGATTTGACCAAATCATGAAGGCATGAAAAGAAATTTTAGACCCTGTATTTCTAACAGCCTTTACTGAAAGTGATCTCACATCCATATAGCCAGTGAATTACATGGCGATGCATCAAAGGCTCTAATACAGTGGCTTGCAAAAGTATTCGGCCCCCTTGAACTTATCCACATTTTGTCACATTACAGCCACAAACATGAATCAATTTTATTGGAATTCCACGTGAAAGACCAATACAAAGCGGTGTACATGTGAGAAGTGGAACGAAAATCATACATGATTCCAAACATTTTTTTACAAATAAATAACTGAAAAGTGGGATATGCATAATTATTCAGCCCCCTTTGGTCTGAGTGCAGTCAGTTGCCCATAGACATTTCCTGGGGTCCGTTCTTCGTACCTCGCTAAGTAAGTTAGCTGGATTTGATTGTTGACGATTTCGCGTGATCCTGGATCGTTCGGTTCCCCGAAGCTCATCCGGGACTTGCTGTCATAGCAACAGATCCCTAAGCGTAAACCTGCTCGGGAGCAGGTTTACTTTATGTAAACAAGATTAGATCGCGGCCACTCTGGTATGTCCGCTTCATTTATACGAAAGCAACAGCGATATTTTACCACTGTTTTACCATAAATAAATATTATCAATGTAACTAAAGATAATGCAGTACTTGATCCTTTTATTGATTTCATACAGATACATACAGGTCATTTCCTTAAAAAAGGGAAATGTACTATTAATCATTCTATTACATGTATTTGATTATTTCAGATGTAATTCATATTTTAGAGTAGTAATAGTAAATTACTTCATGTAAGCAAGATGAGAGACCACGGCTATAAAAGCGAAGGTGGATTTGGGAAGTCTGTCGCAGCCATGTCCTGTCCGTATACGCGAGCCACCCATTGCGGAAGGTGCGAGATTGATAAGGAGAGTTTTCAGAATTCAGCGTATATTGCGGGATAGACAGGATCCTTTAGCTCAGCGCGACAGTGTGCTCATAGAGAGATATCAATTTTCCCGTGAGGGTATTATTTACTTAACCAACTTGTTGACGAGGAGGTGCAGGACCACCACCTGTCTTTTTGTGCTCTGCTCTTTTCTTGGTTGCTGTTATAAACAAACAAACAGATCATTTCAGGGTCTCTTTTCAAGAGACTAAAAGCAATATAAGTGATAAATATTACCATTCTGTAGAATATTCTTATATTTCACTTTTACTTGTTCCCATGTTCTAGTGGGTCCTGTTGTGGCTCTAATGTGAAAGAGGATATAATGTAATATAATATAATAAATTTACCCTACCGCCTACTGGTGTTGGCCAGAGGGGCCGATGGCGCGATATGGCAGCCTCGCTTCTGTCAGTCTGTCCCAGGGCAGCTGTGGCTACAACCGTAGCTGCCTCCACCAGTGTGTGAATGTGAGAGTGAATGAATAGTGGTATTGTAAAGCGCTTTGGGTGCCTTGAATACCGCTATATAAATCCAATCCATTATTATTATTATTATTATTATTATTATTAAATTACTTACGAGTTTAATTTGTCAGCAACTTTCTGCCAGCCCTCTCTCCTTGCTTTTGCAGCCTTTGCAGTGTTCCCTTGCGTTTTAATTAAACTCTGAAACTCCTGAAATCCCTCAATCAAGAGTTCTTGCTCTGCTGCCGTAAAATACTGAGCGCGCTCCTTCGACATTTTCGCACTGCACAAAGTTGACCTTTATGGAAGTGTGGCAAGAAGAAAGCCATTTGTAGCACCCTCAAGGATTGACGTACGCACGATGTAGTTATAAAACAGGGTTTATTCTGGTCTTGGCAACCCGTGAGAACTGCTCACGGACAAAACAATAAAACAAAAACATCACATCAAAATGCGCTCTTGTACGTAGTGTCAATCAATCAAAAATCCTTAATTACAGAAAATAAACATTTAAAATACACAAACCTCGTGAGCTGACATCCAGGAGGTGCTAAATAGTCCCTTATGGCCTTATTGCCTTATCTTCCATCTTCTTTGTCAATTATTTCCACTCTTTAAACGATAATTTCTCCATGTGTGGAGCTAACTGAGTTGCAGCATGCGGACACCATGTGCGCTAGCAAAAGAAAAGTGGCTGGGTGGAGACCCAAACAGCAAAGCTGTACCCTACACAGTTCACCACCAGAGGGCGCAAAGGAACAAAATCCAGACATACAGCTTAACAAATATCAAATGCAACAAACATCAAATGCAACAAACATCAAATGCAAAAGACCGTTACACTCCCACCAATCACTTGTGATTAAAAAGAATAAAGTATTGCCTATGAACTAATGAACGGCTTTTGAATGAACTATCATGAATTATCCTTCAAGCAGAGTGCGGTGGAGAATCTTCTTCCGCTTCCATCAGAATCTTCTGAATGGGTCTTTCCAGGTGCACAGGTTTGGAGGTACGTTTCCCTGCTCTATCCAGGGTTGGATCACTCAGCAGCAATTTCACCTTCCTCACTTTTCCATCCTTTCCAGGATACACTTCAATGATCCTTGCCAACTTCCACTGGTTGCGTGGAGTTATCTCATCCTTCAGGAGGACAACATCATTGATCTTAGCATTTCTGTGCTCTTTGGTCCACTTCTGTCTGCCTTGAAGATTTAACAAATACTCCTTTTTCCACCTTGTCCAGAAAGTGTTGGCAAGTAGTTGAAGACGACGCCACCTCTTACGGAGATAAAGATCTTCTTTCACAAACCTTCCTGGAGGTGGAGAGATGATTGTGGACTTCATGGTTAGTATGTGATTCGGTGTCAAAGGTTCTGGGTTTGATGGATCACATAGGTGGTCAGTAGTCAATGGTCTGCTATTAATCACTGCCATGACTTCATACAGGAATGTCCTCAGAGAGGAGCTGTCGAGTTGTTTGGCTGACTGTTCCAGAATGGACATGAGAACACTTCTTATGGTGCGAATTTGTCTTTCCCAGACACCACCCATATGACTAGATGCTGGGGTGTTCATGAGAAACTCACAGTCCAGTTTCCCTATCTTGGCTTGATCCATTTCCTTAAATGCTCCAATAAACTCATTTCTAGTGGCGACAAAATTAGTGCCTTGATCGCATCTTATCTGGCGAACTGTACCTCTGATGGCCATGAATGCACGTAAGGAGTTGATGAGGGAATCTGTAGAGAGATCGTCAAGCATTTCAAGATGCACTGCTCTGGAGCACATGCAAGTGATTAGCAAGCCATAACGCTTTAGCTCCTTGCGGCCTTCTTTGACATAAAAAGGACCAAAGCAGTCCATCCCACAGTAGGTGAATGGCGGTGTGGTCTCCATCCGATCCTCTGGGAGGTCTGCCATCTTCTGCTGCTCTGTGCGCCTTCTGAACCTTCTGCATTTTACACATTTATAGATGTAAGATGACACAATCTTGCTGCATCCAAGAATCCAGAATCCGTTAGCTCGAAGTTCATTCATGGTGATCCCTCGTCCTTGATGGTATGTCTTCTCGTGATAATGTTTGACCAGTAATGCCGACACGTGACTGTCTCTTGGCAGGATCGCAGGATGCTTGACATTGGGGTGCAAAGCTGCATGTGTTAAGCGTCCGCCTACCCGAAGAATGCCTTGGTCATCAAGAAATGGACATAACTTGTGTAACTTGCTAACCTTGTCTTTCATCTGCATCACATCATGATGTTGCAAGGTTTTTATTTGCTGAGCAAAGGCTGTTTCTTGAACCATCTTTATGATTGTTAACTCTGCTTCCTTTCTCTCTTGTAGGCTACTGATGTCGTGTGATCTACTCTTGTGATCCTTTGCTTCTTTCACATAGCGCTTGAGCAACTGCCTTAATCATCCTAGACCAGTCGGAAAACTTGTGTAAGCGATCTAACAGTGACCTTTGTTCCTCCCCTTGTATCTTGTGGACTTGAACCTTCTTAACCTCCGGGTCACTGGTTGATAACTCTCCCACCTTAATTTCCCCACTGGGTATGACCTTCTGCCAAAGGAGGTCTGGGCCTTTGAACCAGTTTGATGCTACAAGTTGTTCTGCTGTAAGACCTCTTGAGGCGTGGTCTGCCGGATTATCTTCGGAAGTTACATACCTCCATTGGGTTGAATCTGTGCTTTGTTTGATGCGTTCCACTCGGTTTGCAACAAACACATGAAATCTTCTGGCTTCATTGCTGAGGTATCCGAGTACCACCTTCGAGTCAGTCCAATACCTTTCTTCTGAAATTTCCATTTCCAATTCCTTTTTCAGCATGTCACCAGTGCGCACAGCAACAACGGCCGCTGACAACTCGAGCCGAGGTATAGTTGTGACTTTGGTTGGTGGAACTCTTGATCTTCCCATCACCAATGAGCAGTGGACTTCACCAGTTGTGCTTACTGCTCTGAGGTAAGTGCACATTCCATATCCAGATGCACTTGCATCAGAAAAATGATGAAGTTCGTAGTGCCGTGCCTTGAAGTTCGAAGGAATGTAGCATCTGTGAACCTTTACGTCTGCAAGGTTTCCCAGATCACGCAACCAATACTCCCACTGAGGTCGAAGTCTGTCAGGTAAGTTATCATCCCAGCTGAGTTTATCTCGACACATTTGTTGCAAAATCTGCTTTCCCAGCAGAATGAAAGGTGACACAAACCCAAGTGGATCGAACACAGAGGCGACTGTGGCCAATACTCCTCTTCTGGTGAGTGGTTTGTCCTTAACAACTACTCTGAACTGAAATTGATCTGACGCCACACACCATTGTATGCCAAGTGCTCTTTCCATGTGTACTTCACCGAGTGCCATATCTAGCTCTTTGGGAGCTGCAGCGCATTCTTCTTTCGGAAGCGAAGCTAGAACTTTGGTGCTGTTTGAGATGAACTTGTGCAACCGAAGTTTGCCCATGCTGCAGAGTTTGCGTGCTTCATTAACCAGCTGTATTGCCTGATCTTCAGTGTCAACACTTGCTAGTCCGTCATCAACATAGAAGTTGGTTTTGATGAACTTGATGGTTTCTTCATTAAAACTTCCTTCCCCTTCAGCTGCAAGATGCTTGAGGCCATAGTTGGCACAACCTGGAGAAGATGCTGCTCCAAATAGGTGTACCTTCATCCTGTAGACAGTGAATGGAGTTTCAAGGTCACCGTTCTCCCACCACAAGAACCGTAGGTAATCTTGGTCACAAGCATGCACATGGAATTGGTGGAACATGCGTTTGATGTCACACATGAAAGCCACTGGGCCTCTTCGGAAGCGACACAAGACTCCGAGCAAGGTGTTTGTTAGCTCTGGACCAGTGAGGAGATGGTCATTTAAGGAAGCGCCTTGGAACTTGGCAGAGGCATCAAAGACGACAAATCTTTCCGGGTTTTTGTGGATGATACACACCATGGTGTGGGATGTACCAAACTGGTGTCTTGTCAATGTCTTGCTCTGGGACCTTTTCAGCATCTCCATGGGCTAGGATCTCATCCATGAATTTCTTATAGTCCATGTAGTACTGCTTGTTACTCTTGAGCCTTTTTTCTAAACATTTGAGGCGATGAATAGCACATATCTTGTTGTTTGTCAGGTTCGGCCTTTCGCTCTTAAATGGGAGTGGCATTTCAAAATGACCATCCTCCTTGTGCCTAATGCCGGCCTTCATCCTTATTAAAAATTTGAGATCTTCTTGAGAGACCTTTGTGTCTTCTGGTGCTTTCTCAACAAAGTCAGACTCCAACATCTTTAGGACCTCTGTGGGAGAGATCATTTCCTTTATTTGAGTTCTGTAGACATAGTGAACCTTGTTGGTGAGATTTGAAGAGGGATTAATGTCAGGCACCACTTCCTTCACAATGACTTGGTGACTTATTCCGAAGGCGTCTCCATAATCGAGACATGGATTGCCATAACCCACAATACTCCATCCCAGATCAGTTCTTTGCGCAAACGGCTGATTTTCCTTTTCAGACACAACCTCACGAGGAACAAGTGCTTGGGGGCAGTTGTACCCAATCAGCAGACCAACATCACAACTTTGTAGTGGAGCGATCTCACTTGCAATGCATTCAAGATGAGACCATGCCTTAGCTGTTGCAGGCGATGGAATGTGATCTCGGTTTGCGGGAATAAAGTCTCTGGCATACGTCACTGGTAGGGAAATGGTCTTATTTGAGTAGAACCCTCTGACTTGTAGACCTGAGAGCTTGCGACAGGACACAACTGTGTTTCTTGAAGACATAGTAGTGAGCTTTAGCTGAGTCGATTCACCTTTGATATGCAGAGCTTGTGCCGTTTCTTCAAGAATAAAGGTCGTATCGCTCTGTGTATCAAGGAGCGCGTACATAAGAATTTCATGCTCTGGCTCACCTTTGGTTGACACCCATACTGGAATAATGGAAGATGTGTGAGTGTCGTCAACATTCTGTGTGACTCTGTTAGAAGTTGCTTCACTTGTTGTTGGTGTGACACTGTTGTCTTGTGAGACATCTGCGTTTGTTTGTCTTGTCCTGTCACTGTTCTTGTGTGGATTTCTCCTTGTTCTTTCTTCCTTCGTGCGACTGTCATGAAGACATGTTGGATGTCTTTTATTACATGTGTCACAGGTTTCTCTCCCTTCACAATCCTTGGAGCGATGACCAGAGTTCAGACAGCCAAAACATAACTTCTTGTCTTGAACAAACTTTAGTCTCTCAACAATGCTCTCATTTATGAACCTTCTACACTTAAGTAGGCTGTGACCCGACCTTTCACAGTACACACAACTAGCACTAACAGTCCTTTCATTTGAGTTAGTTGCTAGCACCTTTGCTCCATTGCCTCTGTTCCTTGTTGTTTTTGCCCCTTCAGTTTCACTTGGCTTCAGAGCAAAGAGAGATGTTATGGGATTACAGGCAATTTTGGCTTCCCGTGAGATGAAATCTACAAATTGGCTGAAGCTTGGAAAGGTGTGAGTCTCTTCTTGCACTTCTGTAACCTTTCTGTTCCACCTTGAAGTAAGCCAATCTGGAAGTTTTGCGAGCATTTTTTGGTTTTCATTCCAGTCATTGAGCACTTCAAGCCCCTTCATTTGCGACATGGCTGTCTTACAGCAGCAAAGGAAGTCAGCAAATGCTTGAAGTTCCATACCGCCTTTAGAGCTTATCTTAGGCCATGCGTCAAGTTTGTCTCTGAAGGCCTTTGCTACAAGGAAGGGATTGCCATACCTCTCTTCGAGAACTGTCCATGCTGCATAGTATGCAGACTCTGTGCCAAGCGGGAAGTAGCCTTCTATTGCCTTCCTTGCAGGTCCACTTACATATTTCCTCAGATAATAAGTCTTCTCTTCAGTTGGTATATTTTTCCTGTCAATCAGAGTCTGAAAGGAAATTTTCCAATCATTATATCTGATAGGGTCGCCACTGAATATTGTTGGCTCTGGTACCGGAAGACGACTTGCATTAAGAGACACTGCAAATGCTTTGACCAGATCTTCTGTGTTCACCTCTCGGTGCGGTGTCACATTTCGTGGCGAGGAACACCGTTTCATATGCTGGTCATTGTTTTCAGACTTGACTTAATTTTTCTTATCAGATCTGTGGTGAAGTAGGTTGTATATTTCTTCATCTGAACATTCACTTTGTTCATACACCCGCTGTCGAGCCTTTGCTGCATTCAGCTTTTTTACAGTCTCAAGTCGCTCTATTTCTCTGCGCTTAGCTTCTAGAGCCTTTTGTCTTTGTGCTATTTCTGCTTCTTGCCTTTCAATTTCCTTCATATGGATTTCTTGTTCAAGCAGAACTTGGAGAGCAGCCTCATTTGCTGCAACTTCAGCAGCTGCATCTTATCTTTTAGCCGAGAGCCGGCTGGAGTGTCTAGAGGAAATCCTCGAATGAGAAGAGAGCTTAGTGTGGTGTGACTTAACACTCATCCTGTCTGAGGCTTCTAACTTAGGCATAGACTCAGTCTCCTTCCATTTTTCATCCCTTTGACTTTTCACATCTGAGGCTACGGATTTAGATGAAGACTCAGCGTCCTTCCAAAGTTCTTCATCTCTTTGAACCTCCGCACTACTTGGGCTTGGACACTTTCTTACAGATTCGATAATTGTCTTTGTTATGGCTTCACACGTATCCATCCTTCGTCTTGTGTCACTATCTGGAGATTCAATACGTCTCAAGTCATCATAGGCTGCATTCACATCCTTAGAAGCACTCAAAACCTTGGAAACATGTTCTTGTAGCAGATCCTTTGAGCATTGACCATCTATAGCTCCTTTGGCATCCTTAATGACAACCTTCCACTTCTCATAGCGCACACTGAAACGATGTGCAGCCTTCTTTATGTGCTCACCGTACAGTTCTTTGCCCTTTTCCGTCAATGTACAGACTCGTTGGCTCTGTCGTGCTCTTTGTGAGGTAGTAGAAACATCATCAGCTGTGCCTTCAACTGCTTGTAGTTGCTCATCTGCAGAGAGTTGTTCCACATCACCCTTTTCACTGACTTCTGGATTAGCCTCAAACTCTGCCATTGTTGGAGGGGTTTGGGTTTTTTGTATATCTTACTTAGCCTTAATGTAAAGGTGCAGCAGCTTAAATTTGATTTGGTAGTTGAGGAGCAAATTAATATTAATCTACATTTACTGTTACAACTTTAAGGCACAGTAATTACTATTACTCCTTAAACATCACTTAACGTGTATACTTAAGTCACATTACATATCTTGTCCAAGCCAGTAATACTGTTTCATACAGCAACTGCTGAAGCCCACCATATGCACAATACACAGGTTACTCATCACAACATTAACTTAACACTGTATGAATATCAGTCACTTGAACAGCAGAAATGTAAACAATGAGAAAGAAAGAAAAAAGATGAAATATTCCAGTCCTTTGTTCATTTATAAAAGGAAACTTATCTTAATTATTTTTACATTCCTTTTCCTTTTTATTTCTCTTTCTTGTGGTTAATTATATTCAGTCCTTTAACTGAGGCAACACTTATTTTCGGGGCACCTGACCTTCCTGTGGAGCTGCGTCCTTCATCTACCCGTGCAGAGCGGAGTTCTCACTGTAGCACCCTCAAGGATTGACGTACGCACGATGTAGTTATAAAACAGGGTTTATTCTGGTCTTGGCAACCCGTGAGAACTGCTCACGGACAAAACAATAAAACAAAAACATCACATCAAAATGCGCTCTTGTACGTAGTGTCAATCAATCAAAAATCCTTAATTACAGAAAATAAACATTTAAAATACACAAACCTCGTGAGCTGACATCCAGGAGGTGCTAAATAGTCCCTTATGGCCTTATTGCCTTATCTTCCATCTTCTTTGTCAATTATTTCCACTCTTTAAACGATAATTTCTCCATGTGTGGAGCTAACTGAGTTGCAGCATGCGGACACCATGTGCGCTAGCAAAAGAAAAGTGGCTGGGTGGAGACCCAAACAGCAAAGCTGTACCCTACACAGTTCACCACCAGAGGGCGCAAAGGAACAAAATCCAGACATACAGCTTAACAAATATCAAATGCAACAAACATCAAATGCAACAAACATCAAATGCAAAAGACCGTTACACCATTGTTAACAGAAAACCATAAGAAGTCCCGTTTGCCATAAACCATGTGGAAGAAGGTGCTCTGGTCACATGAGACCAAAATTGAACTTGCAAAATGCATGCATCATCTGTTGAGGGGAAGCTGGCTAATGTTAATAAAACATCCCAGAGGAAAAACTAAAACTATTTCAAACCAGAGCCCTGAACCAAAGATAGCAAGCCCAGTGGCTGAATTGTGTGATAAAGTAAGTTAAGGCAAGTTATATGCTGGTGGAACAATGGTACACTTGCAAATCTATTGCAAATCTCATTTTAGGTACTGATCTCATAACGCTGCTGTCAGAGAATACAAGCAAAATAAATAAACAGACTAGCATTTATACAGCACCATTCTTCTTTTAACACTTTCTGTTGGTTTCTCATATAACAAATAATAAAGTACTTCATCTACAGTGGGGCAAAAAAGTATTTAGTCAGCCACCGATTGTGCAAGTTCCCCCACCTAAAATGATGACAGAGGTCAGTAATTTGCACCAGAGGTACACTTCAACTGTGAGAGACAGAATGTGGAAAAAAAAAATCCATGAATCCACATGGTAGGATTTGTAAAGAATTTATTCGTAAATCAGGGTGGAAAATAAGTATTTGGCCAATAACAAAAATACAACTCAATACTTTGTAACATAACCTTTGTTGGCAATAACAGAGGTCAAACGTTTACTATAGGTCTTTACCAGGTTTGCACACAAAGTAGCTGGTATTTTGGCCCATTCCTCCATGCAGATCTTCTCGAGAGCAGTGATGTTTTGGGGCTGTCGCCGAGCAACACGGACTTTCAACTCCCGCCACAGATTTTCTATGGGGTTGAGGTCTGGAGACTGGCTAGGCCACTCCAGGACTTTCAAATGCTTCTTACGGAGCCACTCCTTTGTTGCCCGGGCGGTGTGTTTTGGATCATTGTCATGTTGGAAGACCCAGCCTCGTTTCATCTTCAAAGTTCTCACTGATGGAAGGAGGTTTTGGCTCAAAATCTCACGATACATGGCCCCATTCATTCTGTCCTTAACACGGATCAGTCGTCCTGTCCCCTTGGCAGAAAAACAGCCCCATAGCATGATGTTTCCACCCCCATGCTTCACAGTAGGTATGGTGTTCTTGGGATGCAACTCAGTATTCTTCTTCCTCCAAACACGACGAGTTGAGTTTATACCAAAAAGTTCTACTTTGGTTTCATCTGACCACATGACATTCTCCCAATCCTCTGCTGTATCATCCATGTGCTCTCTGGCAAACTTCAGACGGGCCTGGACATGCACTGGCTTCAGCAGCGGAACACGTCTGGCACTGCGGGATTTGATTCCCTGCCGTTGTAGTGTGTTACTGATGGTGACCTTTGTTACTTTGGTCCCAGCTCTCTGCAGGTCATTCACCAGGTCCCCCCGTGTGGTTCTGGGATCTTTGCTCACCGTTCTCATGATCATTTTGACCCCATGGGATCAGATCTTGCGTGGAGCCCCAGATCGAGGGAGATTATCAGTGGTCTTGTATGTCTTCCATTTTCTGATGATTGCTCCCACAGTTGATTTTTCACACCAAGCTGCTTGCCTATTGTAGATTCACTCTTCCCAGTCTGGTGCAGGTCTACAATACTTTTCCTGGTGTCCTTCGAAAGCTCTTTGGTCTTGGCCATGGCGGAGTTTGGAGTCTGACTGTTTGAGGCTGTGGACAGGTGTCTTTTATACAGATGATGAGTTCAAACAGGTGCCATTCATACAGGTAACGAGTGGGGGACAGAAAAGCTTCTTACAGAGGACGTTACAGGTCTGTGAGAGCCAGAGATTTTCCTTGTTTGAGGTGACCAAATACTTATTTTCCACCCTAATTTACGAATAAATTCTTTACAAATCCTACCATGTGAATTCATGGATTTTTTTTTTCACATTCTGTCTCTCACAGTTGAAGTGTACCTCTGGT
This sequence comes from Aulonocara stuartgranti, assembly GCF_965226115.1. NCBI lineage: Eukaryota > Metazoa > Chordata > Actinopteri > Cichliformes > Cichlidae > Aulonocara > Aulonocara stuartgranti. Next base: position 29,642,085 of record NC_138951.1, on the reverse strand, counting down.
GCAAATTACTGACCTCTGTCATCATTTTAGGTGGGGGAACTTGCACAATCGGTGGCTGACTAAATACTTTTTTGCCCCACTGTAACAAGCTTCTCGGGGTTCGGTATCTTGCATAGTGATAGTTTGACACACGGACTAGAGAAGCTGGGGATTGAGCTTACAGTTAATATGTGACCTGCTCTATCTCCTGAGCCACAGCCTCACCCATGTGAGGATATGGAAATGCAGAAGAGGTTGTGCATAATGCAGATAATCCTTGAAATTTTATCTTGAGTCCCACTTGCTTGCTCAAGGTTAATTTCTGAGCTTTCTATCTATGACCTTCCTGTGTACAGCATGGGAGCCTCTTGTGATATGACACGTTCTAAATACAATTACTAATGGGCAGGATCTGCAATACACTACTGCAATGTTTGATTTGAGCTTTCCTAACTCAGTACTTTTTTTAGTTTAAGAGCAGCAAGGTACGCTGTCAGAGAAAGAAACTGCTTCATCAACACTGCAGCAGCTCTTTACTCCCTCAATTTTCTAAACTCAAGTGTCCTCAGAGCTGAAGTATACCATCCACACACAGAGAAACTTCCATTAATATCTGCAAACAATGTCAGCAGACACACACACACGCACAGTTACATTTTAAAAATGCTGTTTACTTCAACCAAAGTCAGGTGCTGGACGAGAGCGATGTGAAGTCAGGGCAGCATCGTGTTTTTGTGCAGCACTGACAGAGATAGACACATAGAGATGTGATTATACACACTCACTGTCAGTCTTGAGAGTCACACATGCCTAATAGCACACACGTGCGCTGAAGTAAGAACTGATTGGAATGCATTGAGGCTGCTGTCCTGATTTCGTATTTTGAGGTAAGAGACAAACAACTGCAAAGTCCCAGTGAGGTGCGTCAAAACAATGATTTTATTCAAACACATATATGTGGGAAGCCGAGCACGATCACTCACATAGCATCGATCTTCCCAGAACAATGTGTAATGTTCTTCTTTATTGTGAATTCCACTGTGGATTAGTATGCTGTCCTTCGGCACAGTTGCACACAGCTGGTGACACCCAAGCTTTCCAATGCATTTTCAAACAGGTCTGTCTGTCTGTCTGCCTTCACAAGCTAAGGCTTATATTCCCTCAATCAGCACTTTTTTCTCTTTCTGAATAAAAACATGACCCAGTTTCGGGTTTCTGTTCTGAAAAAACAAAAGCATCAATAGTGTAGTGGAGGAACAGAGGTAAAGATTTGACGGGTTGCATTAGAGAAGCATTGTAAACCATCTCCTGTAAGAGAAAGAGCTTGACCCATTGGTTTTTGGACTGCTGCATTAGCATTTTAATCATCACAATTTTAATTAAAAAGCCAAAACTAGCAGTTAGCATAGTTGTTTATAATTATCCTAGACAGCTGTATTTATGGTGTTATGTAAGAGGCTAATATATTCACAATATTCATGCCATATTTACTCAATATTTTGTAAATGTGGAACTGTCTCTTTAGCAAAAATGCAAGAGAAATCATCTAACTGTACCTTTTATAATTATGTTAGGCCAACAAGTGAAATTCTGCGTTAGCTGTGCATTACTTGACTTACTCAATACCAAAGGTACTGTCTTGTACTGCTTACAGTAATTCTCCTTGGGACAGTATCAAAATTACACTGAAAGTGTAAAAGTAATAGGCGCAAAACTCAAAACATAGCACGCCTAGAAAACTTCTAATATGATTAAGACTTCCCACTCTGTTAACTTCTGGTTTAACAAGAGGCATATGGGAGGAAGCCCAGATTGATTAGACCTCTATGGACCTGAAGCCCCAAAATTAACATCTGGTTTGTGAATATTTTGTCTTTGTTATCATTAATTACACTTCTAACATCTGCTTATCATTTATCAATAAGTGCCTCTGACGGAGTGTTGTGAATCCTTACCCAACCCAACATTGTATGGGAAAAATAGGAATCTTTGTGAGAAGACTTGAGAGTCGAAAGAAAATAAAATATGTAAAAGCTGCTCTAAATATTATTAGATATTTTAACAGTCTTTTATCTACATTCACTTTTATACTACTACTAATAATAATATTAATAATAATAAAAATAAAAATTATTATTATTCACTTTTATTCTTTCAGTGCTATCTTGCAAGTGACCTGTGCATAAGCCCTCAATTGCAGCCACGTTCTGGACAATGAAATTACCTGGATTTACAGTGGCCTCTTTGATCAGCTTGGATATTTCCCCTCTCCCACTGTGACACACTAATGTGTGATCCCATCAGAAGTAGTACTTAAAAGAAAGAGAGATTTGTCACCGAAGTGAACTATGTTTAATGAGGTAGTTGCACCCCCCAGCCTCCGGGTGGCGCATTGTTCAGTGAGACAGAATAGCGAGGTCATAGGTCCTCCTCTCCAATATGGCAGAAGCGAGGCAAAGAGAAACTTCACCAGTCGTCTCTGTCTCATCATTTCCCTGTTTTGCAGGTTTGTAACCGGTAAAACTATAGTAAAACGGTTGTAAAATATTGATAAGAAACATAGCTAAATGTGGGGGTATAAATCAGCGGGTAAACGCTGTTATTGGTTACGTTTTATGAAGTAGAAGGACTGAAAAAATGCCAAAGCCCAGCCAGCCGCGGGCGCCATTTTGGTTTCCTTTCGTCACTTATTTCGGGTCGTTTAGCTGAATAAGCTCCTTTTTGTGTCCTGATATTGTTCATCTGCTGTTGGCAGTGAAAAACGACAGTTTACTGGTTCTGAAAAGTGATTTTGAGAATGTTAAAGCTAAAGCTAAGCCTGTCGACATACACATGACTCTTTCATGTATTTGTGAGCCACTAAGCTAAATTGGTTTAAGACCAAGCACTGGTATGTTGGTTAAAACAATCAGAATACATAGGTATTTGGGTTAAGAGTTAAAGAGAGGTAAAATGTATTTGAACATGCATTTCATATTGTTTTGAATTGTCATTCAGAGAGAATAACCGAGTAAATGATTTGAAGGTCACTACACGTGAAGTATTCTTGTTTCCCATGTAAAGATCGTGGTATTGCAGCTTGAACACACAGACGGTTTTACTGTTATTTCTGTTGTATATAGAGAATGGTGATGCTGCAAATTAAAAATACATGTGATTATATAAATAAATATGGCAGAAGCGAGGCAAAGAGAAACTTCACCAGTCGTCTCTGTCTCATCATTTCCCTGTTTTGCAGGAACATTTAATCTGTTTTACCGGCCCATACTCTGGGTCGGTTACACCACCATTTATATAATATACCCCGTTGAGTAACACTGACTTTCTGCCACTAAAATATAAAGTTTACTCTCCGATTCAACTTCTGTAAAAATGTCTCAAATTCACACACCCCTGTTCTCTGCTGGCCATCGGTGCGGGGGGGGGGGGGGCTGGGAGGAGGTGTTGGCCGTCTGATTGGGATCTGGGATGCGGGGCCTCCTTGCTCCTGTGGAGCCTGGGGCGGTCCGCTTGCCTCCACCCCGGGGGAAAGGGTAACATCTCCTGGGTCTAGGTGCTGCTTCCCCCTCCAGGGGCGAGGGAACCTGGACCTGGGGTATAGAGTTTGTTTGGGGAGTGTGATTGTGTGTACAGTGTCCATGTATGTCTATCCCTACGTTGGGTGAGTGCTGAGTATTTGTATATGTGTGCATGAGGGTGGGAATGCATGTTTGTGTCTGTGTGTGCCTGTTTGTCTGTGTTTATATGTCAGGTCGGGTCTTACACTCCACCTTTCTGGGTACTCGCAGGCCCTCCAAAGGCCTATCTCCCCTCACCGCACTCCCTGCCGGTAACTGATGCCCTCAGGGGTCGGTGCGTTGGTGGTTCTTGGTGTCTGGGGCTGGGCGCTCAGGTATGTACCAGCTCACTCCCGGTGACTACTTGGCGGGGGCCTGGCGCCTGTTGCTTGGTCAGGCCTCTTCCGGGGCAAAGGGGGCCCTCGGGCCTCCAGCCTCTGGGCCTGCGGCTCGGTTCACTCTGGCACAGCTGGCTGCCGGCACAGCCCCCTCTGGCTTCTGCTCCGTGGCTACTGGGTGACCCCTCATCTGGGGCTCTCCTCAGCTCTTCTCAGGAGGGTGACACGATGCCCCTCCAGTGGTCCTCCTTGGGCTCTCGCTCACATGGCTCTCTACATCCTCTAGCTGACCATTACATGGGGAAACCTTTTGAATACAAGTGCGCTGATCCACACATGTGTGCACACGAGTGTCCACTGTTCATAGACATAAACTATACCTTTATTGGCTGCTATTTCCAAGCACAATGTGCGCTGTCAGTCCTGCTTGCTACACAACAACATTCAACATTTAATATATACTGCTGTTTACACTTAGCTAGATTAATGTGATAGTGTTGTGTTTAGTATGTTGCTCTGTTTTTTTGTTTGTTTGTTTTTTTGCTTGTTTTCTCTTCTTTTTCTCTCAACAGGTGATCCAGGAGATTTTTTTTTCTTTTTTTTCTCTTCTTTCTCTTTTTAAGTGCCCTCTCTCACTGTCCCTCTTCCTTTCTGTTTTTTCTTTTCCTTTAAATTTTTTTTCCTTCTTTTCCTATCCCTCAGTCATGTCTGTCCCGTCTGTAACAACTGAAAATATAATAAAATAAATAATAACAACAAATGTTGATCAAATGGATCAATACGGCAAGGCCATGATGATCCATTTGGCAAAGTAAATCCATTGGGTATCCTTGTTGGTCTTCAGACAACAATTCTGACAGCTGAAGAACCAAATGGGACAGGCAAAAATGTTTTTTTTAAAATGTCTGAAATTACCATGTGCCTCGCATATCTTGAGAATATCACCTAATGAATTCTAAAGAAGGAAAATTAATTCTCTGAGTGTCCTCACTTGAAGGTATTCCCCTTACACTTTCCTCACCCTTTGATGGGGGGAAATCAGAGCCTGTGTCCGTTTAAGGGCTGGAGTGCTGTATGAGAGGTACTTCTGCCTGAGAGGCACAAGAGGATATTGTAACTAGGTGATGCTTTTGTATTAAAAAAAATAAAACCGAGAAAGAGACGATGATGAGGGCTTAATATCTTAAGAGTGTGGTATTGCCACTACTAAACTTTGGTTCTGGGACAGACGTTTGTACAGTATCCAGTAGTTCTGTTACCTTTAATTAGGTCTATCACTACTATCCAAGCAGTTTTTTAGAACTGTATGAAACAACACATCATCATCTTTAAGACGACCAACAGTCTCCTCTAAAAAGGACAGAGTCACAGGCTCAAATCTGTCAAAGACAGCAGAGCAGGAAACAGAGACTGAGAGGTCATGAGCACAAGGACAGATTTGAGCCCTTGTGGAGGAGACCTTCTCAATAAAAAAGTGTAAAAAATTTTCACAGGCTTCTAATGAGGGCACGATACAGTCAGTATATGGTGCACTAAGAACAGAGTTAATAGTTTTAAATAAAACACACGGGTTGTGGCAGTTTGACAAAATAATGTCAGATAAGTGTTTTCTTTTGGCATCTTTTACAGTTCTTTGATATTGACACCAACAGTCCTTCAGCATCTGGAATGACACTTGTAGTTTGTCCTTCTTCCACTTGCGCTCAGCTCGACGGCAGTCGCATCTGACAGCTCAGGTCATGTCGTTCAGCCAGGGCTCAGATTTAGTTTTAGGCATTAATGATTTAATACTATCAATTGCAGCAGATAATTCCTCGACTGAGCTATCTTTCTCCAAAATAGCCCTAAGGTCTTCTGGTATAATGGGTATATTTATCTTATCTAAAAACATTTTTAGTTCTGAGTGGTCATTGGGTATTTCTGAACTGTAAAGATCTTCATAATATTTCCTGAAGGATTCATTTATATCTGCCAGATCCACAATAATTTCTCCTAGCTCATTTTGCAGTGAGATAATAACCCTTTCACTCTGGAGCTGCTTGAGACGCCATGCAAGAACTTTCCCAGGTTTTTCACCCTGATCGTAGAAGGACTGTTTAAGTCGCAGCCAACTAGCCAAAGCTTTAAAGGCAGAAAGTTAATTGTATTGGGCCCGAAGCAGCACTAAATTTTGGTGTATTTCAGGGGACCTTGTTTGATAGTATTCATTTTCTAATTCCTTTATTTTTGTCTCTAACTGTTTTGCCTTTTGGAAAGTCAGTCTTGGTTTAGAGCTAGTGATGCTAATTATTTGGCCCCTAATAAAAGCCTTAAAAGCCTCCCATCTTATGCTTGCAGAAGTTTCTGTTTTATTCATTTCAAAATAGAGGCTAATTTGTTCATCCAAAAGTGAGACAAAACCAGGGTCCGCCAACCATTTTTGTTTGCAACGCCAAATCCTAGCATCTTTCACAAGCTTTGAGTCCTGATATACCAATGAATTAGGAGCATGATCTGAGATTAGAATCGCCTCATAGGAGCATTCTTTGATTTTATGTCTCAACTCTGCAGATATCAAAAAGAAGTCAATTCTTGAATATGACTTGTGTGCACCAGAATAACATGAGAACTTTAGAACGTCCGTATTTTCTTCCCTCCAGATATCTATTAAGTTCAATTCCTTCATAAAGTGCTGTATAGTTACCCTACTACGGGTGTGAGACTCTTCGGTTCCCGAGCTCCTATCTTTCACCGGATCTAGTACACAGTTAGAATTGCCTGCCACCACACATTTACCAGGAAAAGAGGACAACATAAGGAATAAGTTTTGAAAAAAGACAGGGTCGTCTGTATTAGGAGCATAGATGTTTGCCAAGATAATTTGTTCATTTAGTAACAATGAACAAATTACTTTGTTCTCTTTGCAAGCTCCTTTGACTTCATTTAGTAAGTTCCCTTGAATGACAAGGTAACGTCCAAATTTATCTTTGGTGACTTTGTTTACCTGGAGTGGTATGGATTCGTGCACCAAAATGGTGACCCCTCTCGCTTGAGAGTTAAACGATGCAGACAAGACCTTGCCTCTCCACCTCCTCTTAATTTTCAAGTCCTCATTATGCATCAAATGTATTTCCTGAAGAAACACAATGTTAGACTGCAAAAATTTTATTCTCTTCATGACTTGTTTAACTTTCTTCAGATTTCTTAACCCTCTGCAGTTCCATGATGTGATTTTGATTTTTATCTCACTAGCAGGGTTTTAATAGTTTTGCAATTTTCATTTGTTTTTATTTTTATTTAGTTTTTACTTCAGATTTTCAATTTTATATCAGTTTTAATTAGTTTTTACCAATTGTTTGCGTGTTTAGTTTAGTTTTTATTTTTTTGAAAATCCTTAGTTTCCGTTTTCATTTTGATTAGTTTCAGTTATAGTTTTAGTTGTGTTTGCAATAATTAAGTGTAACAAAATCCCAGTTTCATCATATCAGTCATTCTCTTCTGCTTATCCTTGGGTATGTTGCTATTCCAGCTACCATACCCTGCACCCTGGACAGGTCGCCTGTCTGTCGCAGGGCTAACACACAGAGACAGACAACTCATATTCCCACCTATGGGTTCTTTAAATAAATAAATAAATAAAGGCAGATGAACAACCATTGATACCAGGCAACTATAAAATGTATATCTTGGCCCCAATGAGACTATTAACTCTTGCAGCACCGGGTGTTCATAATTTTGGTTCAAGTGAATTGATAAACTTTTTGAAGGCAATTGACTCACACAGTTATGTAGATCCCCGTCCTGTTGTCTCGGGATGCATCACGCTGCCTTGCCTGGGGTTAGCTTCTGTTTTCTGGGGATGAGGGTTGAGTGTGCTCCCTTACCTTCTCAAGGTAAGCTAGGTTAGACTTCTTGTGTGAGCTTTTCAAGTGCACTTTAAGGTTTGTGGGATTTTTTTTCCCTTTAGAAATGTCCCTCATAATTTGTCTCTTTCCACTACAAGACACTTCCTTTATCCAAAACAAAGTCATATTCAAAGTAATCCCAAATTGGACATGATTCTGCACGTGGACGGAGCAGCAACACAGAAGACTCGACTAACGTACTTGCCACCTGCTAGCATAATTAGACGGCAAGAAAAAAATCTGGAAACTAAACTTCATTTTCACCTATGACTATTGTATGACACGCACACATCAATGAAAACTAAACACATTTTTGCTATAAATTCAGTTAATTTTAGTTAGTTTTGTGAACACTCATTACAGTTTTAGTTAGTTTTCCTTTTTTTGTTTTTATTTTTATTTCCGTTAACGAAAATGTTTTTTCACTTCTGGTTTTCGTTATTTCGTTAGTTTTCGTTAACGATAATAACCTTGCTCACTAGACATTTCTTGTAGATTGTGTAGTTATATTCCCCAAACAAGTGAAAATATATGTCAAAAAAAAATACAAAAAGAAAAAGACAGAGATCTAACATAAATACTACTACTAACAACAGAAACTGCCCAAATACCCTCACCGTCACCCATATCCAGGCCTTTTAACCTGGATTTCCTTCCCCAGATGTTTAAAGCTTCCAGGAAGCAATTAACAGTCCCACCCAAGGATGACACTGTATAGCTGAACTAGTGAAACCGAACAATCCAACTTTTAACTATAACATTACCCATACCCTCCTATGCCACCAAGATTAGATATTAAATTTTTATCTATTTATAAACACCCCTCTTTGCCATAGGTGAAAACACGTTTCACATTTCCGAATCAAGATTTCTAAGCAAAACTAACCAGAAGTGGTCTGCTGGTTTGATTAAGCCCCATTTACTTAAAGTTGACCAATTTACATTTGTTGCAGAAATACATTCGGCCTCTTAATCTTTTTGTATTTTATTTATTTATTTGTTTGTCTTAAATTAGAAGACAGATATGGGTATCTCAAGAGCTTTAATCCTGCACTAAGCCCAGAATAGAGTGTAGCATGACTTTAACTAATAGAAAATTCAGTGTAATACGCGCTATTAGGCACAAGCATACATTTAACCTTATAGCTTGATCTACCCGAGCCGGCTGGGCTCGATCCTGCTCTTATTCTCAGGTCAAATGTTACCTTATGCTTTGTAAACTTAGATCGTATCCTAACCATCAGTCCGATCCCTCTTTTGACTTGATCCGTTGGATGAAGCCCTCCGCCTCGACATGGTTGTTAAAGATGAGGGACTCTTCCTTATATGTCACTATCAGCCGGGCTGGGGGAATGATGCCATACCGGAGTCCCATTGCGCGGAGTTGGCACCTCACCTTGTTGAACTCCTGTTTCTTGTGGACACCTGCCACCACGTCCTGGTAGAACCTCACTATCTGGTTCTTGTATCATACTGTGGTGGACCACTAGAGGGCTCCACTCACACCCAGTGTATAGGAAGTGTGTTCCTGTGTTTTGTGCGCAGTTGATGTTGGAGACGAATAAAGAAGGAGTGAGAACTGAGAGCTCTGTGTCGTTGATGCTTACCTCCACATTGGTGACCCCTGACTCGAGCATGCAACGCGCCGTAGATAACGGAGACTCCGCTATGGATGCATCAGCGGCCGCCGGACCTCCGCCTCCTGTTGCAGCTACGTTCGCTGTGGCGCTGAAACTGCCGGACTTTTGGCTCCATGACCCCCCGTCATGCTTTGTACACGTGGAGGCTCAGTTCGCCCTTCGCGGCATCTCGCCTGACGACACGAAGTATCACCATGTGGTGGCCTCGCTCGACCCGCTGGCCACCCGTCGCGCGATGGTGCTCCTCCGGGACCCACCCGCCCAAGGGAAATACGCCGCCCTCAAAGAGCTGCTTCTTCGGCGCTATGCCCTCTCCGACGCTGAACGAGCCAAAAAGCTCCTCAACCTGTCAGGTTTGGGTGGCGGTACCGCGCTCGAGCTCATGGAGAACATGCTATCGTTGCTCGGGCTGGATGACGGTGGTTTCCTCTTCGTGCACCTCTTCCTCCGCCAACTACCGGCCGCCGTGAGAGACAGTCAGCGACGTGATTGGACTTACCAGCCACATGCTGAATGTCTGTGGTAAACTCTGAAATGGCCGCCAACTGGCGCTGCTGGCGTGCGCTCCATGGATCAGAGACCTTGGACATCGCAAACGTCAAAGGTTTGTGGTCAGTGCGCAGTAAAGTTGCGACCCTCTAGGAAAAAACGAAAATGTCGTGTCGCGAGGTGCAGGGCCAGCAACTCCCTATCAAAAACACTGTACTTGCGTTCAGCATCCCAGAGCATACGACTGAAAAAGGCGAGCGGTTGCCAGAGACCTGAAACCTGCTGTTCCAACACCCCACCCACTGCCACGTCAGAGGCGTCGGTGGTCAACGCGATCTCCGCCGACGGAAGCGGGTGGGCCAGCTGCTCAGCGAGCCAGCACGAGTCCCATCTGCGCCAGGTTTTCCAGCGTTTGGCAGCGCACGGCCTGATCATCAACCCTTCCAAGTGCCAGTTTGGGTTGCCTGTTCTGGATTTCCTCGGGCACCGCATTTCCACTGAAGGTGTGGTTCCGTTGCCCGACAGAGTCCAGGCCGTTTCAGCTTTCCCGCGTCCCACGTCGGTTAAAGCGTTGCAGGAGTTCTTGGGGATGATAAATTTTTACAACCGCTTTCTCCCCAGAGCTGCCCAACTGCTAAAGCCACTCTATGCTGCCTTAAAAGGTAAAACAGCCAAAGATCCGGTTGACTGGCTGCTGGAACGCGTCCGTGCGTTTTCCGCAGCCAAGTCTGCGCTGGCTGACGCCGCCCTGCTGGCCCACCCGCTTCTGTCGGTGGAGATTGCGTTGACCACCGACGCCTCTGACGTGGCAGTGGGTGGGGTGTTGGAACAGCGGGTTTCAGGTCTCCGGCAACCGCTCGCCTATTTCAGTCGTACGCTCCGGGATGCTGAACGCAAATACAGTGTTTTTGACAGGGAGTTGCTGGCCCTGCACCTTGCGACACAACATTTTCATTTTTTCCTCGAGGGTCGCAACTTTACTGCGTACGTTGACCACAAACCTTTGACGTTTGCGATGTCCAAGGTCTCTGACACATGGAGCGCACGCTAGCAGCGCCAGTTGGCGGCCATTTCAGAGTTTACCACAGACATTCAGCATGTGGCTGGTAAGTCCAATCACGTCGCTGACTGTCTCTCACGTGTGTTGGTTTCTCCGGTGTATGTCGGCATCGACTATGCTGCCATGGCCGCCGAGCAACGTGCTGACCCGGACGTCCTTGCCCTTCAGTCAACAAAAACGGGCTTCGTGCTGGAGGACACCCCGGTGTGGGACGGCGGTCTGCACCTTCTTTGCGACGTTTCCACTGGCCGCCCCCGCCCGGTGGTTCCCCTTTCATGGCGTCGTCGTGTTTTTGACTCGGTGCATGCCCTCTCTCATCCCGGCGTCCGGGCCTCGGTCAAGCTGGTCAGCGCCAGGTTTGTTTGGCCAGGCCTTCGCAAGACGGTGAAAGAATGGGCGGCGGTTTGTATCCCATGCCAACGCTCGAAAATCCACCGGCACACACAGGCACCCCTCGAACCTTTCGTGTCCCGGGTAGGCGTTTTGATCACGTTCATGTGGACCTGGTTGGTCCCTTGCCGCAGTCACAGGGTTTCACGCACCTTTTGACTGTGGTGGACCGCACAACCAGGTGGCCGGAGGCGGTACCCCTGGCGTCCACGACAGCGGCGACGGTGGCCAGGGCATTTTTGTCAACGTGGGTTTCACGTTTCGGCCCCCCTGCTGACATTACCTCGGACAGGGGCCTCCAGTTTGTTTCCGAGCTTTGGTCTGCTATGGCTGATGGCCTGGGAGTCAAGGTCCACCGCACCACAGCATACCACCCGCAAGCTAATGGGATGTGCGAACGGTTTCACCGGTCACTTAAGGCCGCGCTCCGGGCTTCCTTGACAAGTGGCGACTGGGTCGACCGTCTTCCGTGGGTTTTGCTGGGGTTGCGTAGCGCGGTTAAAGAAGACCTCGGGGTTTCCCCGGCTGAACTGGTCCTCGGCCAGCCTCTCCGGGTCCCCGGCGAATTCTTACCTGGGAGCCCTCCCCCATGTTTCGATACCTCTTTGTTGCCTTTTCGCCCCCCAAGAGACTCATTTCCTGTTCCTGGTCCTGTGCACCACTGCCTGCCTGACACTTTTGTTCCGAGTTCGTTGGACTGTGCTCATTTCGTTTTCATCAGGCACGATGCCCATAGGACTCCGCTGCGTATGACGGGCCATACAGGGTTCTTAAACCAGGCAACAAACATTTCATTTTGGACTTTGGCGGTCGGCAGGAAGTTGTCTCTGTTGACAGACTTAAGCCTGCACATGTTATGCAAGAGGATCAGGTGGTCCCGGCCCAGGCCCCTCTTCGCGGCCGCCCACCTGCCACCGGGCTGATGGATTCTGTTTTTCCCCCAGGAGCGACCCAAAATCAACGGAGTCCGAGTCGTCTGCAGCTTTTTCTGACCGCCAGTGCCAGCCTCGCTCCCGGGCTGGGTTGCCCTCTGTCAGTTCCCCACCCCCCCAGTTCAGCCGTTCCGGCCGTTTGCTTAAGCCCCGGGTCCTGGATTAGTTCTGCTGGGTGTGTGGTGGACCACTAGAGGGCTCCACTCACACCCAGTGTATAGGAAGTGTGTTCCTGTGTTTTGTGGCGCGATATGCGCAGTTGATGTTGGAGACGAATAAAGAAGGAGTGAGAACTGAGAGCTCTGTGTCGTTGATGCTTACCTCCACAGTACTTCTCTTTTAGACTTAGCCACTCTCATCACCAATTCTTTATCTTTGAAGCTGAGAAATTTCATTATCAGCGTACGGGGTGCAGGATTGTTGTGGTTTCTCTGCCCAACTCTGTGAGCCCTCTCCACCGTTAGTTTTGTACGCCCCAGCTGCAACTCCAGTGCATCTTGGCAGCCAACTCTCCAGAAAGGCACAGACGTCCTCGGCCTCCACTCCCTCCATTTGGTTGACCATCCTCAAATTGGAGCACCTTGATCTTGTCTCCAGGTCCAGCAGTTTGTCCTCCAAATCTTTATTTTTATTTTCAAGGACTTGTACTTTTGTTTCGGAGGGAGGCGACGTTATCCTCAATGTTGAAATCCTAGTTTCTGCTTCTGTGACGCGCTCTACGCAGTCAGTAATGTCTTTCCTCACACTCTCAACAGCGGACAATATGCCATCAAACCTGGTGGAAAACTCTGTTTTCATGTTGTTGATAGCGGTCAGGATCATGGCCGATGTGGGGCAGGACTCTCCTGCCGCCATATCCCTGCTTCTGTCCGGCGTATTAATCTCTGGAGTTCCGCTAGCGTTTGCCACACCGGAGTCCATGGCCTCACTGCTAACTGGTGAATCCTTGCTAGCCATCGACTTCGTAAAGTAGAATAGTAGAATAGTAGAATAGAATAGAACCATAAGTGGTCTCCTAATTAATGACATCAGTGATCATCTACCTGTTTTTATAGTGTATAACAGCAATTACAGGAAGGTTAAACAGCAAAACACAATAAAATACAAATGAGTGAGAACAGAAGAGTCAATAAACGCATTCAAAAGTGATTTACTCAAGCAAGAATGGGAGATGCTGTATAAGGAAAAAAATATTGATAAAGCTTATGAGATTTTTTAAGGAAAATTTAAACTGTTATATAATAGTCATTGCCCAGTAAAGAAATATAGTAAAAAACAAAAATATGCAGAGTGCCCATGGATTACAAAAGGATTGCAAAATGCATGTAAGAAGAAAAATACCTTATACAGAGAATTTATAATGAACAGAAGTACAGAAGCTGAAAATAAATACAAGAAATATAAAAATAAATTAACGAGTATTTTAAGGTCATGTAAAAAGGAATACTATGAAAAATTACTGATTATGAATAAAAATAATATTAAAGGGATCTGGAAAACATTAAATACCATCATCAAAAAGGGCTCGGGGCAGGCAGACTATCCTTCGTATTTCGCAAATAATGATAGAAATATTACTAATATGAGAGATGTGGTAAATGAGTTCAATAAATTCTTTGTAAGTGTTGGGCCAGACTTGGCTGAAACAATTCCTGATATAACAGATTCTGTAGAGAAAGAAACTAGACTCGTTGACCGCAATCCTCATTCAATGTTCTTAACGGTGGTGGAAGAAATGGAAATCATTGATATTGTTGGGAAATCACAAACAAAAAACTCTACAGACTCTGACGACATTGATATAGAAATCGTTAAGAGAGTGATAGAGGGCATTTCCAAACCCTTAACACACATTTGCAATTTGTCCTTACAAACTGGTACATTCCCAAAACAAATGAAAACAGCTAAAGTAACACCACTGTTTAAAAATGGTGACAGACACCAATTCACAAATTATAGGCCTGTCTCTCTACTTTCTCAATTTTCAAAAATACTGGAAAAAGTCTTTAGTAATAGACTTGACAAATTTATAGATAAACACAAAATAATAATGGATAGTCAGTATGGTTTCAGATCAAATAGATCAACATCATTGGCATTAATGGAACTGATCGAAAATATCACCAACAATATAGATAAAAGACAATGTATAGTTAGTGTATTCATTGACCTAAAAAAAGCTTTTGACACAATTAATTATGACATATTACTTAATAAACTGGAGTACTACGGCATTAGAGGAGTGGTGTTAGAATGGGTAAAGAGTTATTTGAGAGACAGGCAGCAATTTGTGAAAATTGGGGAATATCAATCAGAGTGTATGGACATTGTTTGCGGAGTTCCGCAGGGGTCAGTATTGGGACCAAAGCTGTTTATCCTCTATATCAATGATATATGCAGAACATCAGATATACTACAGTTTATTCTATTTGCAGATGATACAAATATTTTTTGTGCTGGAGAGAACTTACAGCAGCTTTTGGAAATTGTCACACAAGAAATGATTAAACTGAAAACATGGTTTGATAGAAATAAGCTATCATTAAATTTGCCTATTAAAATATTTTAGGAGTTTTTTTACTCAGAAGTACCACTGCAGGACTTGGTTGTGCATTAGCAACAAAAAGTTTAATCTGAGCCTGAGAGGGTTAAAACTAACTTCTAGTAGTGGCTCCATAAAAATATATATTGTGGATTGCCACTACTTTCACTCCAATTATTTTCTCTGCCAAAGGTCTTATCACTGTGTAGCTACACATCAAAACATCCAGCAGTGTTTGACAGCTGTGGTCAGACTTAGTCATTCAATTTACAGCTTTACTTTTCCACAAAGAAACTCTAATTAATGGGGAAATTGATCTTTCCTCAGTGTTTCCATCACTGTCTCTTTCATTTTCATTTATTTGAAAACTCCACCTCCCCTATTCTTCACTATTCTCATCTCTGCCTTAGGCTATCTAAACATTTCTCTTCTCACTGCTGTTGATACAGCAGTGTGGGGATTTTTTTCCCCTTTTTTCCTTTATTCAGGATTATTTTATCCTGTAAAAGTGATTGGTAGGCCACTTCTTTGTTCCACATATGTGTGGTTGCAGGATTCTTAACATGCAGTCAAACGAAGACTGCTGTATAGCATATAATCATGCTCAGCTAAATAGCTGATAGGCATTTTGTTCTCCATTTGGGAGTAATATTGTTCAAGGCCTTGGTTCTTTCTTTTCATAATCACAGTATGAATGTGTGTGGGAGGAAAGTGGGAGGAAGGAGGTCTCCTCTTTCTCCCTCAGCCTCAGCCTGTCTTCTTGTTTGCTTGATGCATCTCTTAATATACTGCTTTCCAGCCCTGCTATTTGTGCTTGGATGGAATTCTTATTTTATCCTATCATTACCATTTGCTTGTATTTAAAGCTAGATTTTTGGATGTTAGCAAACTCTTTTTCTAACAAAGGAAGAGCTTAACCCATAAATATTAAAGGCAAGTCTTAAAACTGAAACAATAGAATCCATGCCTCATTTCCACAAACCATTTCCACTGCGTAATGTTATTAACACATCTTACCTGCTGTGAAAAAAAGTCAGTGCACGAGCACCTAACCAAGCAGCCAGCCTTTACAAACATTTGTGAAAGAATGAGTTGTTCTCAGTTCCAACATGGTACTGTGATTTTGTGAAATTTCTTTCCTCCTAGATATTTCAGGATCAGGTAGGAGGTATTATTGCAAAGCTGAAACATTTAAGAACCACAGAAAAGAATCAGCTGCAAATGGATAGACCACAGTCATCAAGTGCACGGTGTGTAAAAGTGTGTGACGCTCTGCTGACTCAGTAACTGTAGAGTTTAACACCTCCATTAGCATTAACATCAGCACAAAGACAGTGCACAAGAAGCTTTATGGCATTGCCAAGTATATTTAGCATACCCAAATGTACATCTTCTAACAGAAGGAGTCAAAAGTGGAATTTATGGCCCCACAAAGATAGCTTCTTCATTATTTGCTCCAGTCTGCCTGGAGAGCTCTGTTGCCAAATGGAGAAAGTGCTCAAGGTAAGTGGTACAACTGGTCTGTGGGTCACTCCTGCTTGTGCTGTTGTTGGTCAATGAGCTTCCTTGTGAAGCGAAATATTAAAAACAATCAAAAGTGTCTACTGCAGTCACTGTCTGTGCTTTTTGTGTGTTTTTTAAATATGCATTTAAAGTTGTTCTCACAGCTTTCCCATTCAAGGTATAATTTGTTATGTGCTAAGTATTTACCTGCTTTTAAGACCTGCTAATGACCAGATGATTTTTATGATATTTGCTATACAGTGGGGCAAAAAAGTATTTAGTCAGCCACCGATTGTGCAAGTTCCCCCACCTAAAATGATGACAGAGGTCAGTAATTTGCACCAGAGGTACACTTCAACTGTGAGAGACAGAATGTGAAAAAAAAATCCATGAATCCACATGGTAGGATTTGTAAAGAATTTATTCGTAAATCAGGGTGGAAAATAAGTATTTGGTCAATAACAAAAATACAACTCAATACTTTGTAACATAACCTTTGTTGGCAATAACAGAGGTCAAACGTTTACTATAGGTCTTTACCAGGTTTGCACACACAGTAGCTGGTATTTTGGCCCATTCCTCCATGCAGATCTTCTCGAGAGCAGTGATGTTTTGGGGCTGTCGCCGAGCAACACGGACTTTCAACTCCCGCCACAGATTTTCTATGGGGTTGAGGTCTGGAGACTGGCTAGGCCACTCCAGGACTTTCAAATGCTTCTTACGGAGCCACTCCTTTGTTGCCCGGGCGGTGTGTTTTGGATCATTGTCATGTTGGAAGACCCAGCCTCGTTTCATCTTCAAAGTTCTCACTGATGGAAGGGGGTTTTGGCTCAAAATCTCACGATACATGGCCCCATTCATTCTGTCCTTAACACGGATCAGTCGTCCTGTCCCCTTGGCAGAAAAACAGCCCCATAGCATGATGTTTCCACCTCCATGCTTCACAGTAGGTATGGTGTTCTTGGGATGCAACTCAGTATTCTTCTTCCTCCAAACACGACGAGTTGAGTTTATACAAAAAAGTTCTACTTTGGTTTCATCTGACCACATGACATTCTCCCAATCCTCTGCTGTATCATCCATGTGCTCTCTGGCAAACTTCAGACGGACCTGGACATGCACTGGCTTCAGCAGCGGAACACGTCTGGCACTGCGGGATTTGATTCCCTGATGTTGACCTTTGTTACTTTGGTCCCAGCTCTCTGCAGGTCATTCACCAGGTCCCCCCGTGTGGTTCTGGGATCTTTGCTCACCGTTCTCATGATCATTTTGATCCCACGGGATGAGATCTTGCGTGGAGCCCCAGATCGTGGGAGATTATCAGTGGTCTTGTATGTCTTCCATTTTCTGATGATTGCTCCCACAGTTGATTTTTTCACACCAAGCTGCTTGCCTATTGTAGATTCACTCTTCCCAGTCTGGTGCAGGTCTACAATACTTTTCCTGGTGTCCTTCGAAAGCTCTTTGGTCTTGGCCATGGCGGAGTTTGGAGTCTGACTGTTTGAGGCTGTGGACAGGTGTCTTTTATACAGATGATGAGTTCAAACAGGTGCCATTCATACAGGTAACGAGTGGGGGACAGAAAAGCTTCTTACAGAAGACGTTACAGGTCTGTGAGAGACAGAGATTTTCCTTGTTTGAGGTGACCAAATACTTATTTTCCACCCTGATTTACGAATAAATTCTTTACAAATCCTACCATGTGGATTCATGGATTTTTTTTTTCACATTCTGTCTCTCACAGTTGAAGTGTACCTCTGGTGCAAATTACTGACCTCTGTCATCATTTTAGGTGGGGGAACTTGCACAATCGGTGGCTGACTAAATACTTTTTTGCCCCACTGTATGTATGCTATTTTTTTCAAGTCTAAATTGTAAGACTTGGTACTTTTCTTTTCCCTTAACTGGATAGAATGCAGAGAACATGGTTAAATCAGCAGCAGCAGCAACCATATGCTCATACTCTACCTTTTCATTTTGTTGTAACAAAATGCACACAGTCCCATAAATAGCTCACTGTGCATATTATACAAGCTTGTGCTGCAGCCTCTAGCCTGGTTATAAATCACACAATTATGGTGAAAGCGTGGAATAAAAACATCAAATGAATGCTAAGTCTGACAAAACATTCCATGAAGCGTATACTGACAGAAAGCATGAGGAATGTCAATAAGCAATTTGTGTACTTGAATGAAAAGATTTTCAGGGTGCTGGCTGGGATGATAAGTGGGATGTTCAAATGGCTTTCTGAATATGGAGATACAGCTCTTGATGTGTTGATGTCCCATAGACAATATGCAATATGTTATTTTATAACTGTAAGGAATGCCTTTACACCAGTTCTATCACTTCCATTTTACATTTCTGACTTTTCGTTTGTGTATTTTGTTCTTTTGTGGGTTTTTTTTTTTTTTTTTTTTTTAAGTTTTAAAGTATTCATCAAAACGCATTCAACTGTGGAGAATAGGAGCATCAGGGCTTTGTGAAATCTCTGGGGCCCCATGGATAAGGATGCCAAGCCCTAAGGCTCATCCCAGCTGGATCAGTAATTGCATAAAAATTTCAGTGTGGAGAGATGCAGAGAGCTTCTTTTGAGTGGTGAATACATACGGATATACCTTACATTATACAGTGCATTTTTATGCATCAGTTCGTATCCCGTGATGTCAGGTTTGCACAAGTTAAAATGACAATTTTTGGTGACAGAAAAGACACAGAAAAAAATTTAGAATTTATTAGGAGTAGACAAATCCAGCTGTTGCCTGATACCTTAACTGGCTGGTAGCTGTAATGTCCTATTGAACATGGAGATGTAAGATTAGTATCAAGTGTATCATTTAAACACTGAATAATTACACTCTTACCCAAGAACGTGGATTTGTGCTCTTTACACAAGACATAGCTCTGATTATGACTCATGGGATATATTGATAATATACAACCCAACCAAAACCTGGTTCACAGGTGATAAATAATGTTTTAGTGGTGTTAAGAGGTTAAGGGATTGACCTTTCGAGAGACACCCGGAATGGCTAACCGAAGGTCGGACGGTCCTGATCCCCAAGGACCCCAAGAAGGGACCGGTCCCATCCAACTACCAACCAATAACCTGCCTCAGTACTACATTGAAGCTCCTGTCAGGCATCATATCGGCTAAGATGAACAGGCACATGGGTCAATACATGAGCGGGGCACAGAAAGGGATTGGCAAGAATACCAGAGGCACAAAACACCAGCTACTGGTAGACAGAACAGTCAGCCAAGACTGCAAGACCAGGCTGACCAAACTGTGCACTGCCTGGATTGATTACAAGAAGGCCTATGAGTCAGTGCCCCACAGCTGGATACTGGAATGCCTAGAATTGTACAAGATCAACAGGACACAAAAAGCCTTCATCAGGAACTCAATGGGGATGTGGCGTACAACACTAGAGGCCAACTCCAAGCCCATAGCACAAGTCACCATCAAGTGCGGGATCTACCAAGGAGATGCTCTGTCCCCACTGCTGCTCTGCATAGGCCTGAACCCCCTCAGTGAGATCATTAACAAGACTGCCTACGGATATCGACTACGGAACGGAGCAGTTGTCAGCCACCTCCTGTACATGGATGACATCAAGCTGTATGCCAAGAGTGAACGAGACATCGATTCACTGATCCACACTACCAGGATATACAGCAATGACATCAGGATTTCATTCGGGCTGGAGAAGTGTAGTCTGATGATAACAAAGAGAGGGAAGGTAGTCAGAACTGTGGGGATCGAGCTACGAGAAGGCAAAATTGCAGACATAGAGGTAGGGCTGCTCAATTAATCGAATTTTAATCACAATTACGATCTGGGCTTTCAACGATCATTAAAAATGACTGAGCCGATTATTAGCCCCTTCCTCATGCTTTACTCTCGCGCTGCTCCGTGTGGCAAATCCAGCGCACCTCTCTGCACTTCGAACATGCGTCACAACAATTAAGAGCAGCGGTCCCCAACCCCCGGGCCTTGGACCGGTACCGGTCTGTGAGTCGTTTGGTACCGGGCCGCGAGAGTTGAGGCACAGGTGTGAAATGTATGGTTTTCAGGGTTTTTATCAGTTTTCAGCGTTATTTTGTTATCGTTTTGATTGTTAACTCGGTTTTCCTGGGTCTTTTCACGTGTGTTATGAATAAATCTTTTTTTCTGTACCGGTACTAGTTTTATTTTGTTGCATTTATCCGCAACACCTTAAAGGCCGGTCTGTGAAAATATTGTCGGGCATAAACCAGTCCGTGACGGAAAAAAGGTTGGAGACCGCTGATTAAGAGGACCTGAGGGAAGCTCGGAAAGCTAAGCATAAGTTATTTGGAGAGGAGAGTGACTGCCGTTGGTTGAAAAGAGAGGTAAAAAAAAAACTTCAGTGGTGTTGCACACTATTTTATATTATTTTTTAAAGTCATTATTCATTATTCAATACATTGTTATTGTTAACCCTTTAAGCCGGTCAGAGCAGCACGCTCCGTTTTGTATAACTATTTTTAAATCCCTGTATAACCTGAACCGTGTAAGCTAGCGCAATTTTTTTTTTTGCATATGAAACCAGAGGAGTTGTACTTACATCTCATGCCATCACCTTGTCCTAGGTCACGGTTTCCTTCCACATATAGCTTTGCAAAAATTGCATAAAAAGCGCTTGCAGGAACAAAAATATAATATTAAAGAAACACGTTTTGCCGATCCGATCAGCTGTTCGTAACACTTCCCACAGTGAAACAGACTCAGCGCGAACTATCGCATGTCCGCCATTTCCTGCCCGAAACCGGAAGGGACGTCATTTTCGCGGAAAATGTCGTTTTTTACTTGTAGGCCTTAAAAGCCTATACTGGTGTTTTTATAAGTCATGTTTGACTTTTCTGAATAGTTTCTGGGATGCTTAGAACTCGAATTGCACTGGTGGAAACAGTTTATTTTGCTGCACATGCTGTTTTCGTTGCAAATTTGCATCATAGGATTGTTTTTTTGTTTTTCCTGCAGTATATAAAAATTGGTGTATCTCCAAAATAAAACTATGAAGCCCCTCAAAATAAATTTCCTGTTGTTGTAAACTATTTTTTGCAACTTTTTTGTATTTAAAGTTTTGAGGGATAAACCTCTTAAATTTCTCCAAGTAGAAATATATATATATATATATATAAAAAAAAAGATTTTCAATTTTTTTTGTAGTTTATTGCACTTTTTTGCAATTAATGTAGTTACTATGGACTTAATGCATACATATTATTAAAATATGGGCTATAACAGTTGTATAGCAATTTGAAATGCTCCCACAAATGGCATTACAACATGTAAAAAAATAATATAAGCTCTGGCGGACTTGGTTCTATACTAGGTCTTAAAGGGTTAAATAAATATCGTCAAATAATCGAGATCTCAATTTCAGTGAAAATAATCGTGATTATCATTTTTGCCATAATCGAGCAGCCCTACATAGAGGACACCTGGGGATCCCGCAGGCGAATGGGAACCATGAAGAGGCAGCTAGGAAAGCTGCAACCACCAAGTACCTGCAGAGGGTCAGGCAAGTCCTGAGGAGTCAGCTGAACGGTAAGAACAAGATCCGGGCCATCAACACCTACGCCCTGCCCGTGATCAGGTATTCAGCTGGTATAATAAGTTGGCCAAAGGAGGAGATAGAAGCCACTGACATAAAGACAAGAAAGCGCCTTACTATGCATGGAGGGTTTCACCCCAAGTCCAGCACCCTGAGGCTGTACGGTAAGCGGAAGGAAGGGGCCCGGGGACTGGTGAGTGTCAGCACCACAATCCAGGATGAGACAACGAACATCCAAGAATACATTGGGAAGATGGCCCCAACTGACCGAGTGCTCAGTGAATACCTCAGGCAGCAGAAACCCAAGAAAGAGGAGGGAGACGAGGAACCATCATGGAAGGACAGGCCCCTGCACGGTATGTACCACCGGCAGATAGAGGAGGTGGCTGATATCCAGAAATCCTACCAGTGGCTGGACAAAGCTGGACTTAAAGACAGCACAGAGGCACTAATCATGGCAGCGCAAGAACAAGCTCTGAGTACAAGATCCATAGAGGCTGGGGTCTATCACACCAGGCAAGACCCCAGGTGCAGGCTGTGTAAAGATGCCCCAGAGACAATCCAGCACATAACAGCAGGGTGCAAGATGCTAGCAGGCAAGGCATACATGGAACGCCATAACCAAGTGGGCGGCATAGTATACAGAAACATCTGTGCCGAATACGGCCTGGAAGTTCCGAGGTCAAAATGGGAGATGCCCCCAAGGGTGGTGGAGAATGACCGAGCTAAGATCCTGTGGGACTTCCAGATACAGACGGACAAAATGGTGGTGGCTAACCAACCGGACATAGTGGTGGTAGACAAACAGAAGAAGACTAGAGTCTAGAAATGAATATTGCTGTACTTTTAAATTAAAAGTTTTAGGTTTGAATAAAATGGATTCTGGCCTTGTCTTACCTTTTTTTAACTAAGGATTACATTGGGTTTTGAAGTCTGGATGAATGAGGTTTTATTTAAAATATAATTGATTGTGGTTTGTCAGTGTTAACTTCCACTGTTAATGGAGAATGGTCTTGGTCCAGCCATCTGCTAGAAGCAGATATACCTTGTCTGTTGTCCTCAGGCTGCAGCAGAACCAATTTCTTTATTGGCTCTACTACTCAGATGCAAGGGAGAAGGAAACCAGATAAATGAATTCCTCTCAGCTACAAGCTGATATTAACACTCATGCTATCCTTTGTATCAAGGGCCATGCAAAAAACAATAGAGAGGCAATGAAAGACAGTGACTAAGAAAGTGGGATGTGTTGAGGGAAGACAGATAGGTAAAAGAGACTGTTTCTCAGTTTGCATGTTTGTTTATGTCTTTGATGCTTTGTAAATAAAAGCTAATGGCCAAAATACAACTCCAAAAGAAAAAAACAAGAGTTTAATTGGAATATAAGAAATCACTGAACAGGCAGATGAGTATTGAACTCATGAAGTTATTATATGGAGGAAAAGAGATGCTTATTTGTTTGTTTGTTTTTTTTTGGGGGGGGGGGGGGGGGGGGGTTAAGACATTTTAATATCGGGTATTAAAATCTCTTAAAAAAACCAAAAAAACCAAAAAAGAAAACCAAGCATCAAACCTCTGGAGCTGTCAAGTACATCTACTTCAAATTAACTGAAAACTGCAGTTTCTCAAATGGCCACTTGATTAACCTTATAACCTTTTTTCTTTTTCCTCTTTTAATTAAATTGAAACTCTATCAATTTTGCAAATATTGTCCAATGTTCTGATTCAGGTCATTCACTCCTATGTATTGCCAGCAGAGATGGGCAGTAATGCGTTAAAAGTAATGCGTTACTGTAATCCGATTACCCCTTTCAAGTAACAAGTAAAGTAAGAATAACTATTGCAAAAAAAAAAGTCATTAGATTACTGTTACTTTCCAGTAAGCAGGCTGCGTTACTGCGTTACTAAACGGTGATTTTGTTTGTGAGAGTGTCTCATGGCAATGACGTACAAGTGTGCGACGTCCGTGGTTGCAACAGAGGTGTGTAAGTCAACAATGGATGACAAAAAAGTGACAAAAACATTAGCATCTGCTGTACACTCTGCATGGGAAGAAAACTTTCTACAGCAAAAAATTTACCTTCAAATCTGAGCAAGCACCTAGCACTCTGCCATGGGAATGTGAAATTCACAGAGAAACACTGACATGACCGCTATTGCATCAGGCAAACCTCCACCGGCCCCGCTCCTGCTAAGCAGGTGAAAATAGATTTAAGAGCGACAAAACTTAGTGCTGCTGAATCTTTGATTTGAATTCTTTTGAGTGTAAACACAAAAACTATGCAGAAAATAACATATTAAACAAATTTCTTCCAGTCAGAGAATGTTGCATATAATTTATTTTTTGCTTGATGCAATGTGCATAAAGTTAAAAGATTCAAACTAATAAAACAAGTTTTTAAAAGAGATTTTTTCGTTTAATTCAATTTTATATGATGGATTATGCAGAAAAAACAGAATTGGGCTGAAAGGTCTATTGCTTTATTGTGTATTCAGGTTGTGTATCATGTTTTTAAAAAGTAACAAAGTAATAAAGTAACTAATTACTTTTTAAAATAAGTAATCAGTAAAGTAACGGGATTACTTTCTTGTAAAAGTAGTAAATTGCTATTTTCAAGTAACTTGACCAACACTGATTGTCAGTGAGAGTTATTCCATAAGAAAAACTCTATGTGAAAGGGTTGTCTCAAACAAAGAAGAAAAACCTATTTAGAAATCAGCTCAGAGATAAGTGCCTGGGGGTTTAAGCTGTAAGTCAAAAATTCTATTGAAATCTATCAATACCTCTATTTAAATTACTACAGCACATTCCCTGGCTTTTTAAAATGTTCACACTTATGACAAGCACAATGTAGATGTGTGTTCTTACCTATTTTGTTGACAATAGTATGATCAAACAGTTGGCTTACTTTAATTTTTTTTTTTTTTTAAATAAGGTAAACAGACTGGTTCTTGTATAGCACTTTTCTTGGGGTTGTATCTTGCCCAAGGATATTTAGCATGCAGACTGGAGCAGCCATGCATCACCACCAACCTTCTGATTTGTACATGACCTGCTCTAACTCCTGAGCTACTGAGCTATTGCCACCCCAAAAACTATACCCCTTCAAAAATTCCAGCCTAAAACCCAAAAAGAAACAACTATAGAGAAAGAATAGTTGTAAACCCTCTAGCCAAGATATCATAAAATTCATTAAATATGTGGCTATTAATATCTAATCAAATAAAAAGGGGAAAAAAAGGGAACAATATTTCATTGGCATCAAAGTTTCGATGTGTTGTCAAACTCAAATGATTGGAACAAGTAAAAAGGCAGCAGGTTTATACAAATCTGACACAGTAACAGTCAGCCGCAGGTGATCCGTACTGTATTATTGTGATCTCTGCAGATAGAGAGGAAGACAGATTTGTTTCTCTGTTGGATCAATGGCTAAGCCTCCCATGGCACTCTCTGCCTCATTTATTTTCTCGACTTTGATTTCATTGTTGGAACTGAGTGGAGGGTGTCTCCTTATGAATGCTTGGAGCTCAGCAGTTCCAGCACTCATCCATCTCTGTTGGATTCTTTATTAGTTGTCTTCTTATCTATCTTAGTGAAAATGTCATGATATTGCAGTTTGGCTGTCACAGCACAGCTTCTAAATCCAATCGTACCCTTTAGATTTATTGGGAATCTAGATTACTGTATTGACCTTGTCTATCTCTGGCACAAGGTATAGAAAGGGACTCTCCTTTGTGTAGGTATATTCGTATAGGTCTTTCTATAAAAAAAACCCAACAACAACAACTTTGTGCTACTAGGTGCTATAAATAGGTAAATTGCCATAGCAAAAAAAAGCAAGAAGAATGGCTTTATGGAAATAGAAATTTGGTGGCAACCCCTTTCTATCATGCTGCTAGTCTTTTGAGTTTAGTGAAAAACCATTTTTGACTAAGTGTCTGTCACTGTAATGTAAAGTACTCAGGACACAAACTGGAAAGACTACTGACTTATGGGACCTCATTTTTATACAGGGAGTGCAGAATTATTAGGCAAATGAGTATTTTGTCCACATCATCCTCTTCATGCATGTTGTCTTACTCCAAGCTGTATAGGCTCGAAAGCCTACTACCAATTAAGCATATTAGGTGATGTGCATCTCTGTAATGAGAAGGGGTGTGGTCTAATGACATCAACACCCTATATCAGGTGTGCATAATTATTAGGCAACGTCCTTTCCTTTGGCAAAATGGGTCAAAAGAAGGACTTGACAAGCTCAGAAAAGTCAAAGATAGTGAGATATCTTGCAGAGGGATGCAGCAGTCTCAAAATTGCAAAGCTTCTGAAGCGTGATCAACAGGTGTGCAAGAAGCGTGTGGAAAAACCAAGGCGCAAAATAACTGCCCATGAACTGAGAAAAGTCAAGCGTGCAGCTGCCAAGATGCCACTTGCCACCAGTTTGGCCATATTTCAGAGCTGCAACATCACTGGAGTGCCCAAAAGCACAAGGTGTGCAATACTCAGAGACATGGCCAAGGTAAGAAAGGCTGAAAGACGACCACCACTGAACAAGACACACAAGCTGAAACGTCAAGATTGGGCCAAGAAATATCTCAAGACTGATTTTTCTAAGGTTTTATGGACTGATGAAATGAGAGTGAGTCTTGATGGGCCAGATGGATGGGCCCGTGGCTGGATTGGTAAAGGGCAGAGAGCTCCAGTCCGACTCAGACGCCAGCAAGGAGGAGGTGGAGTACTGGTTTGGGCTGGTATCATCAAAGATGAGCTTGTGGGGCCTTTTTGGGTGGAGGATGGAGTCAAGCTCAACTCCCAGTCCTACTGCCAGTTTCTGGAAGACACCTTCTTCAAGCAGTGGTACAGGAAGAAGTCTGCATCCTTCAAGAAAAACATGATTTTCATGCAGGACAATGCTCCACCACACGCGTCCAAGTACTCCACAGCGTGGCTGGCAAGAAAGGGTATAAAAGAAGAAAAACTAATGACATGGCCTCCTTGTTCACCTGATCTGAACCCCATTGAGAACCTGTGGTCCATCATCAAATGTGAGATTTACAAGGAGGGAAAACAGTACACCTCTCTGAACAGTGTCTGGGAGGCTGTGGTTGCTGCTGCACGCAATGTTGATGGTGAACAGATCAAAACACTGACAGAATCCATGGATGTTTGTTTTTGTTTTGTTTTTGAATGTCAGAAATGTATATTTGTGAATGTGGAGATATTATATTGGTTTCACTGGTAAAAATAAATAATTGTAATGGGTATATATTTGTTTATTGTTAAGTTGCCTAATAATTATGCACAGTAATAGTCACCTGCACACACAGATATCCCCCTAAAATAGCTAAAACTAAAAACAAACTAAAAACTACTTCCAAAAACATTCAGCTTTGATATTAATGAGTTTTTTGGGTTCAATGAGAACATGGTTGTTGTTCAATAATAAAATTATTCCTCAAAAATACAACTTGCCTAATAATTCTGCACTCCCTGTATATTCCTAGGAAAATGGAAAATAGGTGCAGTGAATTATTGAAATGTATCTGCAAACATACATTGAAGTCAAAGGTCAGTCAAAAACTGTGTCTGTACAATTCTAACAAGCTAGAAAGTCACAATTTGGTATGACCTCTTCTAAGCTCCTTTGGACTCTGGTTGGCTGCCTTTTCTATCCAAGTGTTCTCTTTCTGCATTGTGCCATGCTGAAAAATGAAAGCAGTGCCAATCACATGCCTCTCAGATGGTATTGAATGGTGGAACAAAATCTAACGATACAATTCTGCCTTCATAATTCCATCAAGTTTGACAAAATCCCCAACACCGCTGGCTGAAATGTAACCCCAGACCACGATAGAGCTTCCACCATGTTTTGCAGATGGCTGCAGACACTTACTGTTGTAGCCGTCTCCTGAAATACTCATAACATACATTTATGAGTAGCAAAAATACATTTGAGGCAAAAATTTCAAATGTTTCTGTCACACAGTGGAAATTTGTATTTATCTTGTATATTGTTTTATTCTGATTTTTAGTGTTTATTTATGAGTGTTGTTTTATTTGCATGGTTTTATTCTGTTTCTATTGCATGGTTTTTAGTGTTTTATGTGACATGGTTTTTATCCACTGTGGACTGGCTGCACATGGGACAAATTAGCTGATAGGGACCACCTGCTGAGGCAGGGGTGTGTCCAGAGGTGGCCTATCAGCTGTGTAAAGACCTTTTAAAAACAGGCTAGCTGAGCACTGAAGAGAGAGGCCCCAGACTGGAAGGTTAATGCGAGATGGCCAGTGTGATGCGGTGACCAAGTCCTGACCTCATGGAACGGCAACAGTAAGAGACAACGCGTGTGATTGGCAGCAGGGCAGAGGTTTACCTGCATTTGTGAGTAGGGTCTCTACTGTTGTTTACTGGGTGCAGTTGGATTGGGGGAGGGTCACCATGGCCATGAGCCAGGGCCGCTTCTGGGACCATTGTTCTGGCAGAACGCAAGCCGGGCTGGGAAGTGATGGGCCAGCGGAAGGACAAGAAGATGGGTGGCTCTTTCTTGTCTGCCGAAGACGGGGCTGGCGTGGACTCTGCTCTAAAGGAGGAATTCCTGGCCTGCGGATGGACCCATAATGAACATGTGGCCTAATTATAGTAGGGGGGGGTTAGTGAATGTAGAAAATGGTAGTTTTACGGGTTTTAGAATTGTTTTTAGTAGAGAGCAAACATTTTATTACGTACATTTTAAGGGTGTTTTATTTGTGCTCCCTGGCCTAGTAATAAACTGTTTCTGATCAGACCTGCTTCCTTTCTGTGCCCGTGGTATCTGACTCGCTTGCTCCCCCTTGTATTTTAAAGAATCTTTCTTTTTAGCGTGACATTCTGGCGCGACCGCTTTAGTGTCCGCCACGCGTTACATTTCCATATTTCAAAGCTGCTGTAGCTCTTCCTTAAGAATGGTTTCTTCATAGCCACCCTTCCACTATTTCTGATGAGGTTTCAGTGAAGAGTAGATGATACTTTTTCATAGATTCAAGTAAAGAAACTGGAACAAATGTATTTTTGTAACAAGCAGCTTTGTTTAACTAAGTTTAACTAAGTGCTTTGTTTTTCACTAACCTTTATGTTACGTGTAGAGACAACACTGCTTAATCCCTAAAGTTAGGTACATTTTTATGCTTGAATAATTCAGAGGTCAGTGTAGCTGAAGTGTCTTAACAAATAAAACATTCATCTGAAAATGGGCTCGTACAAAGAGTAAAAAAGGAATTGATGTCCAAAGCAAACCTTTAAAATACCCTCGGAATTCCTGGAGAACTATTGCTCAAGACCACTTTAAAAACTTAAATGAAGATCTAAAGAACTGGTTGGGATTCCAAACTTTTGCATAGTACTCTATAGCAAACTTTTCTCTCAGTTATCTTGGCTGTGTCAGGTTGATTAACAAGATCTATCTACAATATCCATTCTAACTTTAGAAAGTGACATCTTCGAGGAAGACTCTTTAACCTTTTATGAATGACTACAAAGGATGATTGTAATTATGTATGTCCTCATCACTGCACATTATGTAAGCGCTACCTCCCAGCTGTCCCACACAAGGTCATTGCGTGGGATTAAGCTTTAGCCACCAAAGACATTACAGCAGGCCTCACTATGGACAAACAAAATATGCTGGATGGAACACATGCAAAGTATTTTAAAGAGGACCTATGATATGTTTTCCACCTTCACATGCTACACTGATGCTCATATTAAAAATGCCTACAGTTTTTTAAAAATTAGGTCAGTGTATTTACATGTATTCCCTGTGAGCCAAAACCTTTGGTTTCTGGCAGCTCGAACACTTGGTGATCATCTCTGGCACACAGCTCTGGCTGTGAGCTCAGCAGTCCCACCCACCTGCTCTGTCTGAGTCAGAAAGTTTGTTGACCATTTTGAAGCTGAGTACTTAGCAAGGTTTGGAAGCTGACCAATAATACTCTTGCTTGTGAAATATAAAACTAGACTGAGTCTTTTTTTATATCATCAACAGCAAAAGCCACTTGTTTACACCATGCACCAGAGAAGTCTTCAGTTAACAGGTAAGCTGGATTTTTATCTAGGCTAATGCTAAAAGACGGGCTGTTCCTTATATAAAGGGCATGGTTTAGGAATGTTGGGGAGTCTGCTTTAGCAGACTGAAATACATTAGCTACATTCTAATGTATTTCAATCAGTGTTTTTTTTTTTTTTTTTTTTTTTTTTTTTTTCAAATTGAGCACCAATCTTCACTGACCCTCTATAGTCTCTGGTTGGCCCATCATTGCTAATCTGTGTCTTGTATCAAAATACAGACAAACTGAATTGAGAATACAGTTTTAATGAAAATAATTAATATATTAACAATGTACCTAAGCTAGGCTGCTCATTTTCATTCTTCTTCTCATTCTTCTTCTCATTCTTTGTGTGTGTGTGTGTGTGTGTGTGTGTGTGTGTGTGTGTAAAATTTTGATCTAAGTGGCATAAGTGAGATACTATATGTTCACAGCTTGTACAGACTAAAATTTTGCTCACTAGTACCTGAATCATGCTGCCACTGTTGGCTAAATTTAAATCAATAAAATAATACATATGAAAAGGGCCAGTTTACACCAGTCTTCTACTATGACTGAATTATTATGATGATAACAAATTGCCTCCAGTAGCAATAATTAGCTTACTACATTAATAATTTTCTATAAAGGAAATAAGGTAATATTGGGTTGCATAGGTGAGTTAGCTAGGTTTCTGCTAGCAGCCAAAACAGATGAGCATCGCTATCTTTCTTCAACTGAAACTGAAACATTTCTAAAGAGCTAGAACTAAGCTGAGACTTAACTAATAAGAATGATCAAGCCTGTAAGTCGAAAAATAATTATGTAACCACAGGGGAATTCATTTATTGTTTGCTTCATTAAAATAAAAATAATAAATGAATAAAATAAAATGAGGCATACCATTCAGGGCAATGTTCCCTCTAATTTTTCATTTGTCTGAGCGAACACCCAAACTCCCTGAGTGGTTCCTTGGACCACTGTGAGCAACAGCAGACGTGTGCACTGTGGCCACGCCAGCATCGAATCCATCCAAGTTACATGGTTTATTAAAATAATCAAATTACAGCATTTACATTTATGTTAGACTACTTTTAATTAACTGCTTTAGCCCACTTACAATTAAAAAAATATATATATATTGTTCATGACCTTTGTAATATGCTAACCCTATTGGAAGTAAAAATAACTTGAACTCCAGTTTTGAAAACACAACTTTCTCTTTCTTTTTTCTTTTTTATAAATCTCTGACTTGTATTGTGAGTATGAGTCTGTGGTCTGGGAGAGAGCTCTGTAACTCTGTCTGCAAAACACAATATATAATGACCAATGTTGGGCAATTAATTATATAGTTACTTCTTCAAAAAAGTAACTGAGTTTAGCAAACAACAACGTTTTTTGCAGCTGTTTACCTAAAAATGCAGCCAAGGCGTTTTTTTAAATAAACATTTAAAACTAACAATCAGGTGTTCTGCATCAAATTTGATGCCACTCCAAAAATAATTTCTGGCCACTATGAGATAAAGGAGAACATCACAAGCCTGATACCTGCAGGCCTGACAACAGGACACGTATCACTCCTGTAACACCTGTAGCACTCAGTACATGCTTCGAAGTTTGTACGTACTATTACGTTTTTAAGTGTTTTGGAGTTTTTACATGTTTTGGAGTTTGTGTGTGCTTTGTCTCTAGGGGCCACCGTAAATATACTTTTATTTATTCACTCCACATAAAATGTAATAAATAAATCATATATTACAAAAACCAACTATTCACAGTTCAACTTTTAACTATTTAAATTTTCAGCTTTTTCCTTTTACAAATTTAAAGTGAAACAACACAAAACACTGCAAACCACAACACAATTAAATATAAATTAAAATATGAAAACAAAAAGAACATGCATATTCTCTGTCATATGGGACAGCATGAATAAACCTTCTGAATCCTTTATCATCCGCAACTTAAAATAGTTGTGGATGATCTCTGTACCTTTCTAATGTGACGTTGTTGTCCCTGGCTCTCTTTATCTGTCTCTCTCTCCCGCTCTGTTCCAGTGCTACTGCGAGTGTAACTACCGCCCCTCCCCCCTCTTCCCAGCGCAAAGCACAAGGCTCGCTTGCGGAGTGAAGCAGAAAAAAAGTGCGAGAGAGAGGGTGAGAAAGAACAAAAAACAAAACCCACAGCTCGTGATAAGGAGCCGGCTCTAACGGTGTGTTCACACCGAACGCGATGGACGCGAATAGAGCGTCAGGTTTACATGTAAAGTCAATGGAAAGGCGCGATGACACGCGATTGCAGGTCCCGCGAAAATTCGGAAGCAGATTTGCGTCTGGTGCGTTTGACGCACGAATAAAACCACGCGCGTGAGTTTTTGTGTTGCATTTTGTGCATATGCGCGTTTCGCGTCTACCGCTCGAGTTGGAAAAATCTGAACTCCAGCGTCAAATCGCGCCGCGACAACCAATCAGGAGCCTGGTGACGTGGCTGTGACCTAGGTCAAAGGGGAAGATCCAGCCAAAGCCCTTCATACTTCAATGGAGGGGAAGGCTAATCAATGCGGTAGCAAACAGCCCGGAGCTGTACGACACCAGCTGCTTTCTGTATCGAGACAGGAATATAAAGGACCGAGCTTGGAGGAAGATATGTGAAGAGATTGGGCAACCTGGTAAGTTCATTCATTTCTCTTTTGAAAGTTTTTACTGACCCGGGGAAGCCGCACAAAAGCTAGCAAGCCACCGCTATTTTCCCACTGACGTACAAATACCGTTCTGCTTTTATCCATGTTGTCATTTAGGAATATATTTTATTGTTTATTAATAAACAGCACACAGTGGTCCCGCTCATGCTTCGCTTTTTCGCTGATTTGTTATTGCACAGTACAGCATTGCATTCTGCAGCCTGATTGACAAATCTCCTTCGTGTCGTGTCTCCTGCGCTTGCCAAATTTATCATGTTTGGTTTTGATAGCCATCACGTCCAATAGAAAAAAAAGCACAAAAACACCCATAACTATGACCCTCATTCGGAAATAGACACCTGCACTGCGAGGGAAAAAGGCGAGGGAAAGTGGCGGGCAGATGAAGACAAAACGCGGCATAATAATACTTTTACGTTTTGCAATCTACAAAGGTTTGCACTTTGAGAATCAATTGTGAGAACTGTGACCAATGTTCATGTGTGTGGGGAAAAAAGTGTATAAAGTGCGTGGCGAGGGGCTAGTTATTCTGAGAACCCCTGCAATAAATGAGGAACCACTGTCTACTCTATGATTATTATATTCAACCTGTTAACATTTAATACTGTATTGATAGAACCAACTGATTCTGCAGCAGAGCATCCCCTGTTGCTTCTCCTGGCTCCCCAGTCCCTGAGCTCCTGCTGCTGCACCACAGGTATGTAATTGTAGCATCAGCAGTACAGCAAGCACTGATAGCTTTTTACTCGGTGGGATCCCCTTGTGATCACCTTTACTAAATGTCTACAACCAATCTGATTATATCCTGCTTGGTTTTTTTCGATGTTGAAATGAAAATCTAGTAGCAGCCTTCTCATTTCTTTGTGTTTAGTGCTGTTTTACGGGCCCACAGAGGAGGACAGCTCTGAGGCAGATGAGGGACGGGTCCCAGGACGGTCCATCTGCGCTGGAGCTGGCCATCCTGGAGTCCCTGAAGAGGCCACACCAGTCTCCAATGGAGCATTTCCTCCTCAGCCTTGTTCCTGCTCTGGAGAGCAGCTGGGTCCTTTTTATTCCTGTCTCTCTGTAAATACTTATATTTTATATATTTATGTTTAATGTTTTCTGTTTGAGAATTTTAATATTATTTAAAATAAATTTTTATAATGACTAATGTCTCAGTTCTACTACACAGCAAATGTTAGCACACATGTAGAATTTATTTCATATTGTACTAATGACAAATATACTAATACAGTGGGATGCAAAAGTTTGGGCAACATTGTTAATAGCCATCATTTTCCTGTATAAATCGTTATTACAATAAAAAAGACGGTTAAATATATCATACAGGAGACACACAGTGATATTTGAGAAGTGAAAAGAAGTTCACTGGATTTACAGAAAGTGTGCAATAATTGTTTAAACAAAATCAAGCAGGTGCATAAATTTGGGCACCACAAAAAAAGAAATGGAATAAATATTTAGTGTACATCAATGTGTGTGTCTCCTATATGATATATGCGGTTCCTCTGGGCGTGCTTCCCATCCAGAGCTCCACAGCAGAGAGGGAAGTTCCAGCGCTCCTGGAATCCCTCTGTGATGGACCGCCAGTCTTCAGTTGAAGGCACAGCCATGAAATCGTCCACTAGACAGTCCCAGATGGCCATCACTACCTGGGGGATGATCTGGCTCACCGTGGACACACCAACTCGAAAACTGAACGCGATGGTCCTGAAGGAGTCCCCGGTGGCAAGGAACCTGGACAAAATTGTTCAAAATTAGTATTATGTGTACTGCAGTTACAAAATACATTATTCAAATTCCAAAATACTTTTGTAATGTCTGATTTAAATCACAAAACTTAAATCTTACATAAAACATTTTGTAATTATAAGGATAATTTAAAAAATGTATATTAGATAATATCTAAAACAGTTGTGTTTTGTTTTAACTTTAACATATCATAATTTGGTTGGTAGCAACTTTTACAACTACAGTGTGAAAATCACTCATAATTCCTAAACATGTCAATCAGGTAGGAATGAAGTAAGACATTAATAGAAATAACGAGCTGTAGCCCTTTCCTTGCTTAAATCATTAATATTTTTGAAAAATTAATCTGTGATAAGACAGCTTATTAAGATAGAACCATGTAACTAAAGATGAACCATACTGTTCAGTTTTATCTAACTCTCAGTTTTAATAAAGGCTGGTGACCCCTGTTATAGAGTCTGACAGCTGCAGGGATTATATACAAATATTCAACTATACCAGAATTAAACCAGGTCTAAATAAAAAGGAGTGAGTATCACTACAAAGGTTAACTCAGTGGTCCTAATGCTACAGTTTGATATCAGCAAACACCGAGCGCATACATTGATGTGACACCACAGCCATGCTATCATCGCAAACACTGATAACAGCATAAATCGAATTAAATCTGGACTTGATGAGACCTTCTGAGTATCACTAGAAACATTATAAAGAGTCGTCTCCGTACCACAGTTTTCTATCAGTAAACACCGAGAGCATTCACTGTTAGCAGTGTATAAATGGATGGTTTAGCATATTAGCACAGGTATCAATAAAGGACTACCGTATTAAATACTTTTACTAACCTCAGGCAGACAGACAGGCGCTCTGCAGGTGGGATTGAGCGCCTGCTGGGACCGACGAGGGAAAGCAGGTCCTCAAACTGGCCGACGGTGATATCGCTGGAATCGGCCGTCATCCAGGCGCAGCTCCTGGAGCAAATGGTGAAACTCACCAAACTGCTCACGCCTCTGGACGACCTGATGGACCCAGGTACGGCAAGGACGTCTTTTACGCCGCTGCTCTGCTCTCCACAGTACATAGAGAAGGGAGACTCTCTCTTCAAGCGCTAGCTTGACAGCCGCCATCTTGCAAAGATACCGGTCTGGCACAACTTCCTCCCACATTCCTCCCACATTTCCGGTTCACGCGCGGCGATGGATTTTTCTTGGACACGCGTTGAGACGCGAATGTGCACGCGTCAAATTAGTGGCGTTTTGTTCGCGTCCATCGCGTTCGGTGTGAACACACCGTAAGAGCCATTTCGTTCGCGACTGACACATCACTAGTGGCTATAGCAGCGCTTCCACAGATTCAGTAACATTAGCAAGTGGTGGAGGCCAGCAGGTGGATGAGGGAAAGGGGAGGCAGGAGGAGGAGAGACCCGAGGTGGCCTCCAGTCCGAGTGTCAGGTGAACTGAATTTCAGGTAAGAAGTTATGACCTGCAGTCTATCTGGGTCAGATATAAACCAAGTTTAGGTGTAGTTTATTTTCGTTATGCTGACTTTTTCGTACTGGTACTAACTAGCATGACGGAGTTTCTATAGAGCTGGGTGGGTGCTATGATGTTACTGATCTTGAACTTTATTTTGTTCATAAGGTTATTTATTAGAGTTGCCAACTCTAATAAATAACCTTAAAAATCCCCAAAAAAACGGAATCATCTGGTATTCAGAGAAAATATTACATGTTTCATATTGAGGTGAAAAGGAATGCAGTTTGTCCCTTACTTCAGCTAAAATGAAAAAGACGCAAAGCTGGAGTTATTCTGTGTCTTTGCTACACAGCTGCCTCTTCTTCTCTCATTCTCTCCCCCTCCCTCTCCTGTTTCTACTTCAATCATGAAACAGATTAATGATCAGCTGATCGGCTTTTCTGTCGCAAGTCCCATCTCTCTTGTTTGTTTATCGCCCACTTTGCGCCAGAAAGAAGAAACCAACGGAGGTCGCGTTAAACAACAGCAGCACGTTTAAGATTGATCAGCTGTTGTTAGAATGTATTTAATATTATTATTAGCATGAGTCCATCACTCAGAGAAACAATGATCTGCTGTTTTTGAAGTCTGCCACAATCAGTGGGACAGATATACATACGGCCAAAAAGAAGAGATGTTTTTTATGTATGTCTGTGAAGGTTCTCAGTCATCCAGGTCATCGTAGTCAAAGGAGCTTGCAAATAAAAGCGTCTGGACTTCTTTAAGTTGCTTGAAGACGTTTCACCTCTCATCCAAGAAGCTTCTTCAGTTCTAAGGTCAAATGGTGGAGAGTCCCAGATATAAACCTAGTGGGTGTAACCCCCCACAGAGGGACAAAAGGACCCCCTGATTTTTATGTATGCATAGATTTTTTATTTATTCATCTGTTGTCATCGGTGTATATAGATTTATTTGTTAATCACACGCTGCACTGCCATGCTACTCTGTCTTTTCACTTCCATTTCTGTGTTTGCACACGTGCAGTGTGAGAGGCTGCGTTGACACCATCACGAGGGCAACAGGATTTCAAACAGGTTTGATTTTCTTGCGACCATATGATTGATGATCGGGAGCTGGTTGTGAGGTGTTATTCGCTTCTCGTTACCCCATGTATACTACAGGATGCACAACACACGATTAAAGCGAAACTCGGGCCAATCCCCAAAATGGTCGCACGACTGAAAAATCGGCTCAAAATGGGCCAAAAATCACACAGTATATGCCCAGCTTATATGCAAACCTAATGACCAACTACAGCTGTGCTTGGCATCAAGGTTTTGTCCACCAATTACTAAGTCATAAAATACTGATTTCACTCAATGACATGCCAATCAATGTATTACTTTTATTTAATGTGTTTTGGTGGGGTTTTCCAGATTTTTGTTGAGCTGTCTCTCTCCTTTTAAATGAAACTACCATAAGAATGAGAGACTGTTCATTTCTTTGTAAGTGAACAAACTTACAGATTCTTTTAAATTCCACAACTGATCAAACAATAATTTCCTCCACTGTATCCCAACAGGTATGGGGCGAGATGCAAGGTATATAGAAGGCATTCAAATACTTTCAAATTTTAGCAAATTCATTCTTTTCTCTCAACATTCTTTTTCTTTCCACACTTTTTGCAGCGAGAGCCTTTCAAATCTGACCGGTCGATATTATTCAAACAACAGCAAGATTGCAAAGAAGAACCCGGATCCCTTCCTTCCAAATCCTGCACTACATGTGTTTCATTTAATAATACAATGAAATGATCTGATTTTCAGACCGGTGATTTAAAATACAATACTACAATGTACAGTAGTGCAGAGCTTCACAGGAAGAGAGCCTTGAAGTGTTCAAAGTCAGGTAAAAACATTATCAGGGAAGCTTTAATTACACCTGGCACTCCTGACCCGCTCTATTTGGATTCTGACTCTTTATTTGTACGTACCTGAAAGAATTAATACCTATGACTGCTACTATGAAGGTGGCTATAGCTCAGGTGGTAGAGCAGGTCACCTACTAACCAGAAGGTTGGTGGTTTGCTCTTCGTCTGCTCTAGTCTGCATGACAAATAGCCTTGGGCATAGAGCTGGGCGATAGAACGATAACGATATGTATAGCGAAATAACTTTTTCTCGATAGAAAAATGTAACTATTGCGATAGGCCTCACCGCTCTTGTCCTCTTAAAAAAAAAAGAAGAACAGCCAATCCAAATTAACTAGCGCAGAGCCAAACCAATCACAGCTGCAGCGTCACGTCACGTGACTTGTTACGTACAGCACAAGTGCCACACATGTGTATTTGTTTGGGAAGCAGCCAGCCACCGTGCAGCCCGGGTAATGGAGGAAATGAGTGTATGAGAGCATGACCGAAGGTTACCAAAGAGAAAACAGATGATGGTTCCAATGCCGGAGAGATTGTCGAACGGAAGAGCCATAGAAGTTCTGTAGTGTGAAGGTATTTCGGCTATTTCAAGTCTGACAAAAAACAGAGTAGCGTGCACTGTAAATTGTGCCGAAAGCAAGTCTGGAAATACAATAAAGCGGTGCATGCTCAATCTCTGACTGGAAGCGCTAATTCGTTATTCGGCTTTTGTCAGACTAAAGTAACTGTTAAGACTGTTTGAAAATCTAAGCTATACAACAAGGAGAGATTGAGAATTTCCTTTTAGTTCTCAGTTTATTTGATATTGACAAAAGTTAGTCAATTTTGTCCGTTCTTCTGTAAAACAAACTAAGATTTATTTTTAGAATTAATATTTTGTTTCTAAGTGGAATTGACACAATTTAGTAGTCTGTTTTGTTTGTTCTTGTCACGGCTCAACGGCACGAGGGAACAGGGATGGACACAGGTGCAGAAACCAACCCGGAAGCGAGGTGACAGAAAACAAACGATTTATTTCCGCCCACAGGTAAACAAAGGTGAAACACATAGCGACGCCACCACACTAGTGGCGCGTAGGATTCGTCGGTGATAATGAGGGCGACCTAGACACCTCTAGGAGACGGCTGAACAGCGGGGACAGCGGGGAGGTAGAAACAGGACTAGGTAGGGGCCGGGGGCACTGGAACAAGAGGAGATCACGATCAGAGGGATCCAGCAGACAACCAATAATCCTCCGCAGTTGAATTGATTTGCCTTACTTGGTTTCAGATGGAGGGGACAGGTGGAGCGGAAAACCCGGAAGTGGTCGAGGCGTGGGGAGGCAGGCAGGTGAGCGGTGGGCCGGCAGGCCACGTTGTGTAAGCAGCTGGCGGCCCAGGTCCAGGAGGACGGGAGCGAGGGGAACAAGATCTCCACTCCGGGTGCTATCGCTGAGGACAAGAAAAGACAGGTGAGTCATCACACGGCGTTAAGACAAGGTTTAGGATGCTCCACTGAACTAACATGGGAATAGCAGATACTCAGGCGATGAGTGGTTGAGAGCGCAGGTCTGATATACCGCTGGCACGATTGCTCACAGGTGGTCAGCCAGGGAGGGGCAACCGGACTCCGCCTAAAGGAGGAGGAGCCGCTGTATGAGACCTGCAGGTGCCCAACCAGACCATGACAGTTCTATTTTGAAACTTAAACGCTTTAGCGGCTGCCTTTTGTGTAGTTTACAATATTTGCCTTTATTTATTGGGAAAAGTCTCATGTTCCTTAAGTACATCTGCCCTGTTGAACTTATTATGGAAAATAAAAATTTTAATCAAAACAAGCTGCTGATTATTTCACATTTTACTTGTGAGCAACGGCACATTTAAATCTTACAAATATAGTTATTTGGCTTATATCGTGATATATATCATTATTGCCTGAAATAAAAAAACATATCGTGATATGAAAAAATCTTATATCGCCCAGGTCTACTTGGGCATGATACCAACCCCGTGTTACTCTCTGATGCATCCATTGGTGTGTGAATGTTAGTTTGGAAGCACATGTTCATAGCCTGTACATACTTATAGTCACAGATGGGCAGTAACGCGTTACTGTAATCTGATTACTTTTTTCAAGTAACGAGTAAAGTAAGGGATTACTATTGCAAAATCGGTAATTAGATTACCGTTACTTTCCCGTAGAGACGCTGCGTTACTGCGTTAATAAAACCGTGATTTTTTTGCGAGAATGTCTCATGACAGTGACGTAAGCGAGTGCGCCGTTGGTGACAACAGCTGTGTGCAGATCAACAATGGATCATATATCGATTGTGGGAGAGAGTATGAGCGTGCAGCGTTTAAAGCGTGGAAGTACTGACCTTATTTTGAGTTTGATTCCATAAAAAGTGACAAAAACATTAGCGTCCGTTGTGCGTGGGAAGAAAACTTTTTACAGCAAAAAAACCCCCTAAACTTCCAAGCAAGCACCGAGTGCGCAACGACGTAATGGGAAATTCACAGAGAAACTCGCAGATTCTTCAACTGACCGCAGCACACCTGCACCAGGGTAAACCTCCGCCTACCCCAGTCCTGCTTTACAGGTGAAAATAAAGCAACAGGACCGCTGAGTCTTTGACTTTATTTATTTTTTGCTGTGTTTTACTTGCATCTATTTGAAAGAGTGAGTGTAAGCACAAAAAATATTTTATTTTATGTGCTGGAATGTGCAGAAAATAGGTTTAAATGTTAAACTAATTTATTCAAGTCAGAGAATGTTGCATATAATTACATTTTTGCTTGATGCATAAAGTTGAAAGATTAAAACTGATAAAACAAGTTTAAAAAAGAGACTTTTCCATTTGATTACATTTTGTATGATGGATTATGCAGAAAAAGTAGAATTGGGCTGAAAGATCTAACGCTTTATCACCTCTTCAGGTTGTAAATCGTGTTTTTAAAAAGTAACTAAGTAATTAATTACTTTTGAAAATAAGTAATCAGTAAAGTAACGGGATTGCTTTTTTCAAGTAACCTGACCAACACTGCTTATAGTTATAGAATATTCATAACATACCTTCATATCATGTACATTATAACATACCATAATAGACCCATTTCTGTAATATACTTACATATCTATATTATTGCTAATATATTTGTAATATATCTATATCATGGCTAAAGCACGTCTGGATGGATGCAAACTGCATTTTGTTGACTTTGTACCTGTGACATGTGCAATGACAATAAAGTTGAATTCTATTCTAATTCTATTCTGTTCTCAGAAACAATAGAAAAGGGTGAATG
Source organism: Aulonocara stuartgranti (assembly GCF_965226115.1). Lineage (NCBI taxonomy): Eukaryota > Metazoa > Chordata > Actinopteri > Cichliformes > Cichlidae > Aulonocara > Aulonocara stuartgranti. The sequence goes on along the minus strand of NC_138951.1, from coordinate 29,601,012 downwards.
CATTAGTCAGGTGAACCGGTTCACCTGAGTGCTCAAGAGTAGAAAAGCACTATACAAGAACCAGTTCATTTACTACTGGCAGCTTTAGCCTCTTGGGCAGTGAAGCGTGTAATCTTCGAATAAAGCAAAGTGCAACCATGCATGCAGCACATGTTTTATTTGAACCTGTAGCTGTGAGTGAATTACACATACAGTATATATATATATATATATATATATATATATATATCCATAGGTCCCTCATCCTATTCATGTAGCCCCTTCCGCCGGGTGATCGATGTAGCGGTTCCGAATGACAGCAATATCAGGAAGAAGGAACACGAGAAGCTGGAGAAATACCAAGGGCTCAGAGAAGAGCTCGAGAGGATGTGGAGGGTGAAGGTAATGGTGGTCCCCGTGGTAATCGGAGCACTAGGTGCGGTGACTCCCAAGCTAGGCGAGTGGCTCCAGCAGATCCCGGGAACAACATCGGAGATCTCTGTCCAGAAGAGCGCAGTCCTGGGAACAGCTAAGATACTGCGCAGGACCCTCAAGCTCCCAGGCCTCTGGTAGAGGACCCGAGCTTGAAGGATAGACCGCCCGCAGGGGCGTGCTGGGTGTTTTTATATATATATATATATATATATATATATATATATATATATATATATATATATATATATATATATATATATATCAATGCCCCACAGCTGGATACTGGAATGCCTAGAATTGTACAAGATCAATGGGACCCTAAGAGCCTTCATCAGGAACTCAATGGGGATGTGGCGTACAACACTAGAGGCCAACTCCAAGCCCATAGCACAAGTCACCATCAAGTGCGGGATCTACCAAGGAGATGCTCTGTCCCCACTGCTGTTCTGCATAGGCCTGAACCCCCTCAGTGAGATCATTAACAAGACTGGCTACGGATACCAACTACGGAACGGAGCAGTTGTCAGCCACCTCCTGTACATGGATGACATCAAGCTGTATGCCAAGAGTGAACGAGACATCGATTCACTGATCCACACTACCAGGCTATACAGCAATGACATTGGAATGTCGTTCGGACTGGAGAAGTGTAGTCGGATGGTAACAAAGAGAGGGAAGGTAGTCAGAACTGAGGGGATTGAACTACCAGAAGGAAACATTGCAGACATAGAGGACAGTTACAAGTACTTGGGGATCCCGCAGGCGAATGGGAACCATGAAGAGGCCGCTAGAAAAGCTGCAACCACCAAGTACCTGCAGAGGGTCAGGCAAGTCCTGAGGAGTCAGCTGAATGGTAAGAACAAGATCCGGGCCATCAACACGTACGCCCTGCCCGTGATCAGGTACCCTGCTGGGGTAATAGGCTGGCCAAAGGAGGAGATAGAAGCCACTGACATAAAGACAAGAAAGCTCCTTACCATGCATGGAGGGTTTCACCCCAAGTCCAGCACCCTGAGGCTGTACGGTAAGCGGAAGGAAGGGGGCCGGGGACTGGTGAGTGTCAGCACCACAGTCCAGGATGAGACAAGGAACATCCAAGAATACATTGGGAAGATGGCCCCAACTGACCGAGTGCTCAGTGAATACCTCAGGCAGCAGAAACCCAAGAAAGAGGAGGGAGACGAGGAACCATCTTGGAAGGACAGGCCCCTGCACGGTATGTACCACCGGCAGATAGAGGAGGTGGCTGATATCCAGAAATCCTACCAGTGGCTGGACAAAGCTGGACTGAAAGACAGCACAGAGGCACTAATCATGGCAGCACAAGAACAAGCTCTGAGCACAAGATCCATAGAGGCTGGGGTCTATCACACCAGGCAAGACCCCAGGTGCAGGCTGTGTAAAGATGCCCCAGAGACAATCCAGCACATAACAGCAGGGTGCAAGATGCTAGCAGGCAAGGCATACATGGAACGCCATAACCAAGTGGCCGGCATAGTGTACAGGAACATCTGTGCCGAGTATAACCTGGAAGTCCCGAGGTCAAAATGGGAGATGCCCCCAAGGGTGGTGGAGAATGACCGAGCTAAGATCCTGTGGGACTTCAGATACAGACGGACAAAATGGTGGTGGCTAACCAACCAGCCATAGTGGTGGTAGACAAACAGAAGAAGACGGCCGTAGTGATCAATGTAGCGGTTCCGAATGACAGCAATATCAGGAAGAAGGAACACGAGAAGCTGGAGAAATACCAAGGGCTCAGAGAAGAGCTCGAGAGGATGTGGAGGGTGAAGGTAACGGTGGTCCCCGTGGTAATTGGAGCACTAGGTGCGGTGACTCCCAAGCTAGGCGAGTGGCTCCAGCAGATCCCGGGAACAACATCGGAGATCTCTGTCCAGAAGAGCGCAGTCCTGGGAACAGCTAAGATACTGCGCAGGACCCTCAAGCTCCCAGGCCTCTGGTAGAGGACCCGAGCTTGAAGGATAAACCGCCCGCAGGGGCGTGCTGGGTGTTTTTATATATATATATATATATATATATATATATATATATATATATATGGGGGGGGTTGGTCTTTTTTTGTGGGGGGTGGTGGTTGTAAGAGCTTCTCTTAAATGTTATAATGATTAAAAAAAATGTAAAAACACATTCAGAGGTTTCATTCACTCTTATTAATTCCTGCTTTTATGTGATGGAAACACCAAAGGGGAAAATAATTATGAATATCCAGCATAGATGCCAAAAAGCATCAAACTGTGTCAATTAATTTGTTGTTGAAATATGTGAAATGAATCATGATTCACTGTTCCTTTGTGAATGCGAAATGAATATTTGCTGCATGATTGTAGGAAGAGAAAGGTGGTGAAATTATGTTGATATGGCTGAATTTTTAATGGGGCATCAGTGCAGCATATCGGTTTTTCAGCTCTCGGGGGAACAGGTGCAATCAGCTGCGACTGCTTCCACATGAGAAATATGAAAATTAAGCATAGTTTAAATTGGGAGTATCCCTGATTAGACGTGTAAATGAGAGCTCATAGTTTTAAAAGCCACGTGCACGCAGCCAGCTGCTAATTAAAGTCACCTTCTATAGATCCAATTTTCTGCAGTTCAGTTATTCCTCATCAAGCCCCAATGAAGGCACTAAGGTCATTGCTGTGGATGTTAAAACACTATATGAACTGATGTGTGTGTGTGTGTGTGTGTGTGTGTGTGTGTGTGTGTGTGTGTGTGTGTGTGTGTGTGTGTGTGAATTATTTCAAGTCTCCTCCTCATGACAATATTAATATCAAGTTAAATTCAATTTGTAAAGCCTAGAGTTGTTTATCATGTGATATTAGGCTCTTGACGCTTTCTCTGACATGTTTTTTTTGTCTTTTCTGTTCTTGCTTGTATTTTTGAGATCATTATTTGTGGAGGCCCTGAATAATGACACTTTTTTCTTATAATGCTGCCTCTATTCAACCTCACAGTGGATTTTAAATCAAGAAAAAAGAAATAAAAAAGCTAAGAAGAAGAAAATCAAAAGGTGAATGAAATGCAGACTTTGAGCTTTAATTCAAGGAGTTTGATAAAAACCATTACATTAAGCTTTTAGGAGTTTGAATACATTTTATACGTTTCCGATGTTCAGAAACTCAAAATTAATTAAAGCTGCAAGCAGCGTTATGAGGGCCCTCGCACCCCCGGCGCGTCGAGCCACGCCCAACACCTAAAACCAGCACGTCCAATCTGATGTCACATTGATGTAATTCATGCATTTAACCACCAGCTAACAATTCATCTCATTCAATCATGATTATAGATGTCCCACTAGGTGGCGCTCTAACCATTACTGACAAATGGCATAACAAACATTTGCGAGCTCGAGTCTCATCACGCCTATGGAGGGAGAGATTGGACATTGTGTTTTTGAGTGACAGCAGATTACTGCTTTTTGGCGAGTGATTGAAACTCTACGTGCCGCCATGACCACCCTGTTTCCCTGAATGTAAAAAGCTTCGCAATTTAACATCACAAAGGTCTTTAGATTCCACACACAGGAGATTGCATCAATCTGATGAAATCCCTTGGAGGAGTACGTCAAAGCACGGTGCCTGAAAAGAGGGGAAAATGTTGCCAAAATTGCACATTAATTTTAAAATGGCTGACTTCCTGTTGGATTTGGGATATTGCTCCAAGAGACTTTTTTGTACATCTTAATATCTTCCATGAGCTTACCAAGTTTCAGACTCATAGATAAAACACAGAGCAGGGGCTGATATTTTGGAATTTTGTAGGGGGCGCCGTGGAGCCATTTTGCGCTATTCAAGGAAAATGGTCACATAACAAGAAAGCCTTGGTCACATTGGAGGTGTGGGCCAAATTTAAAGCCTCTATAAACTTTCCAAGCCCCTCAAAAGCCACTTCATCTTTCATGGTGGACCGCGTTGCCACCAGGGTGCGCCGTTCAGTTTAAAGTCACAATTTTTGCACTAAACCATCATGAAGGACTGATGGTGATATTCACCGCTTTTGAGGTGGCCACAATGAACCTGTGAAAATCAGTACAACAAAGTGTAAGACATGACATTTCCTGTTGCCACTAGGTGGCGCTGTACGTATTCCCGACAATGGGCACATCAATCTGTTCAGGGTGGGTCTGACATCATGCCTGTAAAGTCTGGTACTGAACAGACTGGATTTCATTGAGTTATACTAATTTGTTTCTTCATGGCGTGACAGCAAAGTTCGCCATGCGGCTGAGGTCACACCCTTTTGCGAAAACTCACAGTTTTCACTGTACCCCAAGACCAACTCCTTAAGGCTTTCCTGGAGAAATTTGAGGCTGCAGATGTCACCCATCACTATACTGTACCCCAAAGTGTAAAACATGACATTTCCTGTTCCCACTAGGTGGCGCTGTCCCTGATGTCAAATATGGCAGTTGAAATATGTTCAGGGGTGGAGCCTTATCATATGTGTTCACTTTGGTCAAGGTCAGAAAATGTATGACAAAATGAGAGGCAATAAGATTTTCATGGCGAGTCATCGAAATTCGCCATGGCGCCACGGCCTCACCGTATTGTGAAAACTCAAAAGCTCCGCAATTTAACATGGCACAAGGGTGTAGTTGACACTGTCCAAATTTGAAGGTTATGAAATGAAACCCCAAGGAGGAGTTCGCAAAAGTTCGAGGCATGGAAATGGCAAAATTAGAGCCAAAATGTCACCTTCTCTTCCAAATGGCGGACTTCCTGTTGGGTTTGCGTCAATGGGCCCACAGACTTTTTTGTTCGTCTTGGCATGATACACATGTGTGCCAAATTTCATACATGTAGCTGAAACGATGTGGTCGTAGGGCTGCATTTAACAAGGCATAGGTGGCGCTGTAGAGCCATTTCCCAGTGCTCATATGTAAAACCATTAAAATACAAAATTTTTCACCAGACCTGGCATGTGTGCAAAATTTCATGAGTTTTTGAGCATGTTTGGGCCCTCAAAAAGGCCCTTGTTTGGGGTGAATAATAATAATAATAATAAATTAAAGCTGCAAGCAGCGTTATGAGGGCCCTCGCACCCCCGGCGCGTCGAGCCACGCCCAACACCTAAAACCAGCACGTCCGATCTGATGTCACATTGATGGAATTCATGCATTTAACCACCAGCTAACATTTCAACTCATTCATTCATGATTAGTTAGTCGTTCCACTAGGTGGTGCTCTAACCATTATGTACAAATGGCATAACAAACACTTCCAAGCTCGAGTCTCATCACACCTGAGACGTTTGGGAGAGATTGGACATTGTGTTTTTGAGTGACAGCAGATTACTGCTTTTTGGCGAGTGATTCAAACTCTAAGTGCCGCCATAACCACCCCGTTTCCCTGGACGTAAAAAGCTTCGCAATTTAACATCACAAAGGTCTTTAGATTCCACACACTGGAGAATGGTTCAATATGATGAAATCCCTTGGAGGAGTTCGTCAAAGTATGAAGCCTGAAAAGAGGGGAAAATGTCGCCAAAATTGCACATTAATTTTAAAATGGCTGACTTCCTGTTGGATTTGGGATATTGCTCCAAGAGACTTTTTTGTACATCTTGATATCTCCTATAAGCCTACCAGGTTTCAGATTCATACATAAAACACAGAGCTGGGGCTGTGGTTTTGAAATTTTGTAGGGGGCGCTGTGGAGCCATTTTGGGATATTCAATGAAAATGATCACATAACAACAAAGCCTTCGTCACATTGGAGGTGTGTGCCAAATTTCAAGCCTCTATAAACTTGCCAAGACCCTCAAAAGCCACTTCATCTTTCATCGTGAACAGCGTTGCCACCAGGGTGCGCCGTTCAGTTTAAAGTCACAATTTTTGCACTGAAGCATCACGAGGGACTGATGGTGATATTCACCGCTTTTGAGGTGGCCACGATGAACCTGTGAAAATCAGTACAACAAAATTAAAGCCATGACATTTCCTGTTGCCACTAGGTGGCGCTGTCCGTATTTCCGACAATGGGCACATCAATCTGTTCAGGGCGCGTCTGACATCATGCCTGTAAAGTCTGGTACTGATCAGACTGGATTTCATTGAGTTATACTAATTTGTTTCTTCATGGCGTGACATCAAAGTTCGCCATGCTGCTGGGGTCACACCCTTTCGCGAAAAGTCACAGTTTTCACTGTAACCCAAGACCAACTCCTTAAGGCTTTCCTGGAGAAATTTGAGGCTGCAGATGTCACCCATCACTATACTGTACCCCAAAGTGTAAAACATGACATTTCCTGTTCCCACTAGGTGGCGCTGTCCTTGATGTCAAATATGGCAGTTGAAATATGTTCAGGGGTGGAGCCTTATCATATGTGTTCACTTTGGTCAAGGTCAGAAAATGTATGACAAAATGAGAGGCAATAAGATTTTCATGGCGAGTCATCGAAATTCGCCATGGCGCCACGGCCTCATAGTATTGTGAAAACTCAAAAGCTCCGCAATTTAACATGGCACAAGGGTGTAGTTGACACTGTCCAAATTTGAAGTTTATAGGACCAAATCCCAAGGAGGAGTTCGTTAAAGTACAAGGCATGGAAACGGTAAAATCAGACCCAAAATGTCACCTTCAATCCAAAATGGCGGACTTCCTGTTGGGTTTAGGACATTGCCATAATAGACTTTTTTGTTCGACTCTGAACGTTATATAGGTGTACTGACTTTCAAACTTGTAGGCAATACCCATACCGGGGGCTCGCGTTTTTCATTTTTCTAGGTGGCGCTACTGAGCTAATTTTCCCTGGCCATGTCTGAGAACATTAAAATACGTAAATTTTCACCAGACCTGACGCGTGTGCAAAATTTCATGAGTTTTCGAGCATGTTTAGGCCCTCAAAAGGCCGATTCATTTGCCGGAATAATAATAATAATAATAATAATTAAAGCTGCAAGCAGCGTTATGAGGGCCCTCGCACCCCCGGCACGTCGAGCCACACCCAACACCTAAAACCAGCACGTCCGATCTGATGTCACATTGATGGAATTCATGCATTTAACCACCAGCTAACATTTCAACTCATTCATTCATGATTAGTTAGTCGTTCCACTAGGTGGCGCTCTAACCATTATGTACAAATGGCATAACAAACACTTCCAAGCTCGAGTCTCATCACACCTGAGACGTTTGGGAGAGATTGGACATTGTGTTTTTGAGTGACAGCAGATTACTGCTTTTTGGCGAGTGATTCAAACTCTAAGTGCCGCCATAACCACCCCGTTTCCCTGGACGTAAAAAGCTTCGCAATTTAACAACACAAAGGTCTTTGGATTCCACACACTGAAGAATGCTTCAATATGATGAAATCCCTTGGAGGAGTTCGTCAAAGTATGAGGCCTGAAAAGAGGGGAAAATGTCATCAAAATTGCACATTAATTTTAAAATGGCTGACTTCCTGTTGGATTTGGGATATTGCTCCAAGAGACTTTTTTGTACATCTTGATATCTTACACAAGCTTACCAAGTGTCAGACTCATAGATGAAACACAGAGCAGGGGCTGATGTTTTGAAATATTGTAGGGGGCGCTGTGGAGCCATTTTGCGCTATTCAAGGAAAATGGTTACATAACAACAATGCCTTCATCCATTTAGAGGTGTGTGCCAAATTTCAAGCCTCTATAAACTTTCCAAGCCCCTCAAAAGCCACTTCATCTTTCATGATGAACCGCGTTGCCACCAGGGTGCGCCGTTCAGTTTAAAGTCACAATTTTTGCACTGAAGCATCACGAGGGACTGATGGTGATATTCACCGCTTTTGAGGTGGCCACGATCAACCTGTGAAAATCAGTACAACAAAGTTAAAGCCATGACATTTCCTGTTGCCACTAGGTGGCGCTGTCCGTATTTCCGACAATGGGCACATCAATCTGTTCAGGGCGGGTCTGACATCATGCCTGTAAAGTCTGGTACTGATCAGACTGGATTTCATTGAGTTATACTAATTTGTTTCTTCATGGCGTGACATCAAAGTTCGCCATGCTGCTGGGGTCACACCCTTTCGCGAAAACTCACAGTTTTCACTGTAACCCAAGACCAACTCCTTAAGGCTTTCCTGGAGAAATTTGAGGCTGCAGATGTCACCCATCACTATACTGTACCCCAAAGTGTAAAACATGACATTTCCTGTTCCCACTAGGTGGCGCTGTCCCTGGTGTCAAATATGGCAGTTGAAATATGTTCAGGGGTGGAGCCTTATCATATGTGTTCACTTTGGTCAAGGTCAGAACTTCTATGACAAAATGAGAGGCAATAAGATTTTCATGGCGAGTCATCGAAATTCGCCATGGCGCCACGGCCTCATAGTATTGTGAAAACTCAAAAGCTCCGCAATTTAACATGGCACAAGGGTGTAGTTGACACTGTCCAAATTTGAAGGTTATGAAATGAAACCCCAAGGAGGAGTTCGCAAAAGTTCGAGGCATGGAAATGGCAAAATTAGAGCCAAAATGTCACCTTCTCTTCCAAATGGCGGACTTCCTGTTGGGTTTGCATCAATGGGCCCACAGACTTTTTTGTTCGTCTTGGCATGATACACATGTGTGCCAAATTTCATACATGTAGCTCAAACGATGTGGTCGTAGGGCTGCATTTAACAAGGCATAGGTGGCGCTGTAGAGCCATTTCCCAGTGCTCATATGTAAAACCATTAAAATACAAAATTTTTCACCAGACCTGGCATGTGTGCAAAATTTCATGAGTTTTTGAGCATGTTTAGGCCCTCAAAAAGGCCCTTGTTTGGGGTGAATAATAATAATAATAATAATTAAAGCTGCAAGCAGCGTTATGAGGGCCCTCGCACCCCCGGCGCGTCGAGCCACGCCCAACACCTAAAACCAGCACGTCCGATCTGATGTCACATTGATGGAATTCATGCATTTAACCACCAGCTAACATTTCAACTCATTCATTCATGATTAGTTAGTCGTTCCACTAGGTGGGGCTCTAACCATTATGTAAAAATGGCATAACAAACATTTCCGAGCTCGAGTCTCATCACGCCTATGAGCTTTGGGAGAGATTGGACATTGTGTTTTTGAGTGACAGCAGATTACTGCTTTTTGGCGAGTGATTGAAACTCTACGTGCCGCCATGACCACCCCGTTTCCCTGAACGTAAAAAGCTTCGCAATTTAACATCACAAAGGTCTTTAGATTCCACACACTGGAGAATGGTTCAATATGATGAAATCCCTTGGAGGAGTTCGTCAAAGTATGAAGCCTGAAAAGAGGGGAAAATGTTGCCAAAATTACACATTAATTTTAAAATGGCTGACTTCCTGTTGGATTTGGGATATTGCTCCAAGAGACTTTTTTGTACATCTTGATATTTTCCATAAGCTTACCAGGTTTCAGACTCATAGATGAAACACAGAGCAGGGGCTGTTGTTTTGAAATTTTGTAGGGGGCGCTGTGGAGCAATTTCGCGCTATTCAATGAAAATGATCACATGACAACAAAGCCTTCATCCATTTGGAGGTGTGTGCCAAATTCCAAGCCTCTATAAACTTTCCAAGCCCCTCAAAAGCCACTTCATCTTTCATGGTGAACCGCGTTACCACCAGAGTGCGCCGTTCACTTTAAAGTCACAATTTTTGCACTGAAGCATCACGAGGGACTGATGTTGATATTCACCGCTTTTGAGGTGGCCACGATGAACCTGTGAAAATCAGTACAACAAAATTAAAGCCATGACATTTCCTGTTGCCACTAGGTGGCGCTGTCCGTATTTCCGACAATGGGCACATCAATCTGTTCAGGGTGGGTCTGACATCATGCCTGTAAAGTCTGGTACTGATCAGACTGGATTTCATTGAGTTATACTAATTTCTTTCTTCATGGCGTGACATCAAAGTTCGCCATGCTGCTGGGGTCACACCCTTTTGCGAAAAGTCACAGTTTTCACTGTAACCCAAGACCAACTCCTTAAGGCTTTCCTGGAGAAATTTGAGGCTGCAGATGTCACCCATCACAATACTGTACCCCAAAGTGTAAAACATGACATTTCCTGTTCCCACTAGGTGGCGCTGTCCCTGATGTAAAATATGGCAGTTGTAATATGTTCAGGGGTGGAGCCTTATCATATGTGTTCACTTTGGTCAAGGTCAGAAAATGTATGACAGAATGAGAGGCAATAAGATTTTCATGGCGAGTCATCGAAATTCGCCGTGGCGCCACGGCCTCATGGTATTGTGAAAACTCAAAAGCTCCGCAATTTAACATGGCATAAGGGTGTAGTTGGCACTGACCAAATATGAAGGTTATGAAATCAAACCCCAAGGAGGAGTTCGTTAAAGTTCGAGGCATGGAAACGGTAAAATCAGAGCCAAAATGTCACATTCAATCCAAAATGGCGGACTTCCTGTTGGGTTTAGGACATTGCCATAATAGACTTTTTTGTTCGACTCTGAACGTTATATAGGTGTACCGACTTTCAAACATGTAGGTGATACCCATACCGGGGGCTCGCATTTTTCATTTTTCTAGGTGGCGCTACTGAGCTAATTTTCCCTGGCCATGTCTGAGAACATTAAAATACGTAAATTTTCACCAGACCTGACGCGTGTGCAAAATTTCATGAGTTTTCGAGCATGTTTAGGTCCTCAAAAGGCCGATTCATTTGCCGAAATAATAATAATAATAATAATAATAAACGGAGCAATTACAATAGGGCCTTCGCACTGTCAGTGCTCGGGCCCTAATAATAATAATAATAAACAGAGCAATTACAATAGGGCCTTCGCACTGTCAGTGCTCGGGCCCTAATTAAAGCTGCAAGCAGCGTTATGAGGGCCCTCGCACCCCCGGCGTGTCGAGCCATGCCCAACACCTGAAACCAGCACCTCCGATCTGATGTCACATTGATGGAATTCATGCATTTAACCACCAGCTAACATTTCAACTCATTCATTCATGATTAGTTAGTCGTTCCACTAGGTGGCGCTCTAACCATTATGTACAAATGGCATAACAAACACTTCCAAGCTCGAGTCTCATCACACCTGAGACGTTTGGGAGAGATTGGACATTGTGTTTTTGAGTGACAGCAGATTACTGCTTTTTGGCGAGTGATTCAAACTCTAAGTGCCGCCATAACCACCCCGTTTCCCTGGACGTAAAAAGCTTCGCAATTTAACATCACAAAGGTCTTTAGATTCCACAAACTGCAGATCGGTCCAATCTGATGAAATCCCTTGGAGGAGTTCGTCAAAGAACGATGCCTGAAAAGAGGGGAAAATGTTGCCAAAATTGCACATTAATTTTAAAATGGCTGACTTCCTGTGTGATTTGGGATATTGCTCCAAGAGACTTTTTTGTACATCTTGATATCTCCTATAAGCTTACCAGGTTTCAGACTCATACATAAAACACAGAGCAGGGGCTGTGATTTTGAAATTTTGTAGGGGGCGCTGTGGAGCCATTTTGGGATATTCAATGAAAATGATCACATAACAACAAAGCCTTAACCACATTGGAGGTTTGCGCCAAATTTCAAGACTTTTTAAACTTTCCAAGCCCCTCAAAAGCCACTTCATCTTTCATGGTGAACCGCGTTGCCACCAGGGTGCGCCGTTCAGTTTAAAGTCACAATTTTTGCACTGAAGCATCACAAGGGACTGATGGTGATATTCACCGCTTTTGAGGTGGCCACGATGAACCTGTGAAAATCAGTACAACAAAATTAAAGCCATGACATTTCCTGTTCCCACTAGGTGGCGCTGTCCGTATTCCCGACAATGGGCACATCAATCTGTTCAGGGCGGGTCTGACATCATGCCTGTAAAGTCTGGTACTGATCAGACTGGATTTCATTGAGTTATACTAATTTGTTTCTTCATGGCGTGACATCAAAGTTCACCATGCTGCTGTGGTCACACCCTTTTGCGAAAAGTCACAGTTTTCACTGTAACCCAAGACCAACTCCTTAAGGCTTTTCTGGAGAAATTTGAGGCTGCAGATGTCACCCATCACTATACTGTACCCCAAAGTGTAAAACATGACATTTCCTGTTCCCACTAGGTGGCGCTGTCCTTGATGTCAAATATAGCAGTTGAAATATGTTTAGGGGTGGAGCCTTATCATATGTGTTCACTTTGGTCAAGGTCAGAAAATGTATGACAAAATGAGAGGCAATAAGATTTTCATGGCGAGTCATCGAAATTCGCCATGGCGCCACGGCCTCATAGTATTGTGAAAACTCAAAAGCTCCGCAATTTAACATGGCACAAGGGTGTAGTTGACACTGACCAAATATGAAGGTTATGAAATCAAACCCCAAGGAGGAGTTCGCAAAAGTTCGAGGCATGGAAATGGCAAAATTAGAGCCAAAATGTCACCTTCTCTTCCAAATGGCGGACTTCCTGTTGGGTTTGCGTCAATGGGCCCCCAGACTTTTTTGTTCGTCTTGGCATGATACACATGTGTGCCAAATTTCATACATGTAGCTCAAACGATGTGGTCGTAGGGCTGCATTTAACAAGGCATAGGTGGCGCTGTAGAGCCATTTCCCAGTGCTCATATGTAAAACCATTAAAATACAAAATTTTTCACCAGACCTGGCATGTGTGCAAAATTTCATGAGTTTTTGAGCATGTTTAGGCCCTCAAAAAGGCCCTTGTTTCGCCTGAATAATAATAATAATAATAATTAAAGCTGCAAGCAGCGTTATGAGGGCCCTCGCACCCCCGGCGCGTCGAGCCACGCCCAACACCTAAAACCAGCACCTCCGATCTCATGTCACATTGATGGAATTCATGCATTTAACCACCAGCTAACATTTCAACTCATTCATTCATGATTTGTTAGTCATTCCACTAGGTGGCGCTCTAACCCTTATGCACAAATGGCATAACAAACATTTCCGAGCTCAAGTCTCATCACGCCTATGAGCTTTGGGAGAGATTGGACATTGTGTTTTTGAGTGACAGCAGATTACTGCTTTTTGGCGAGTGATTCAAACTCTAAGTGCCACCATAACCACCCCGTTTCACTGAACGTAAAAAGCTTCGCAATTTAACATCACAAAGGTCTTTAGATTCCACACACTGGAGATTGGTTCAATATGATGAAATCCCTTGGAGGAGTTCGTCAAAGAACGGTGCCTGGAAAGAGGGGAAAATGTTACCAAAATTGCACATTAATTTTAAAATGGCTGACTTCCTGTTGGATTTTGGATATTGCTCCAAGAGACTTTTTTGTACATCTTGATATCTCCTATAAGCTTACCAGGTTTCAGACTCATACATAAAACACAGAGCTGGGGCTGTGGTTTTGAAATTTTGTAGGGGGCGCTGTGGAGCCATTTCGCGCTATTCAATAAAAATGATCACATGACAACAAAGCCTTCATCCATTTGGAGGGGTGTGCTAAATTTAAAGCCTCTATATACTATCCAAGCCCCTCAAAAGCCACTTCATCTTTCATGGTGGACCGCGTTGCCACCAGGGTGCGCCGTTCAGTTTAAAGTCACAATTTTTGCACTGAAGCATCACGAGGGACTGATGTTGATATTCACCGCTTTTGAGGTGGCCACGATGAACCTGTGAAAATCAGTACAACAAAATTAAAGCCATGACATTTCCTGTTGCCACTAGGTGGCGCTGTACGTATTCCCGACAATGGGCACATCAATCTGTTCAGGGCGGGTCTGACATCATGCCTGTAAAGTCTGGTACTGATCAGACTGGATTTCATTGAGTTATACTAATTTGTTTCTTCATGGCGTGACATCAAAGTTCGCCATGCTGCTGGGGTCACACCCTTTTGCGAAAAGTCACAGTTTTCACTGTAACCCAAGACCAACTCCTTAAGGCTTTCCTGGAGAAATTTGAGGCTGCAGGTGTCACCCATCACTATACTGTACCCCAAAGTGTAAAACATGACATTTCCTGTTCCCACTAGGTGGCGCTGTCCCTGGTGTCAAATATGGCAGTTGAAATATGTTCAGGGGTGGAGCCTTATCATGTGTGTTCACTTTGGTCAAGGTCAGAAAATGTATGACAAAATGAGAGGCAATAAGATTTTCATGGCGAGTCATCGAAATTCGCCATGGCGCCACGGCCTCATAGTATTGTGAAAACTCAAAAGCTCCGCAATTTAACATGGCCCAGGTGTGTAGTTGACACTGACCAAAGATGAAGCTTATACAACCAAATCCCAAGGAGGAGTTCGCAAAAGTTCGAGGCATGGAAATGGCAAAATTAGAGCCAAAATGTCACCTTCTCTTCCAAATGGCGGACTTCCTGTTGGGTTTGCATCAATGGGCCCACAGACTTTTTTGTTCGACTCGGCATGATACACATGTGTGCCAAATTTCATACATGTAGCTGAAACGATATGGTCGTAGGGCTGCATTTAACAAGGCATAGGTGGCGCTGTAGAGCCATTTCCCAGTGCTTATATGTAAAACCATTAAAATACAAAATTTTTCACCAGACCTGGCATGTGTGCAAAATTTCATGAGTTTTTGAGCATGTTTAGGCCCTCAAAAAGGCCCTTGTTTTGCCTGAATAATAATAATAATAATAATAATAATAATAATAATAATAATAATTAAAGCTGCAAGCAGCGTTATGAGGGCCCTCGCACCCCATCGCGTCGAGCCACGCCCAACACCTACAACCAGCACCTCCGATCTGATGTCACATTGATGGAATTCATGCATTTAACCACCAGCTAACATTTCATCTCATTCAATCATCATTATAGTCGTCCCACTAGGTGGCGCTCTAACCATTACTGACAAATGGCATAACAAACATTTCCTAGCTCGAGTCTCATCACGCCTGCGACCTTTGGGAGAGTTTGGACATTTTGATTTTGAGTGACAGCAGATTACTGCTTTTTGGCGAGTGATTGAAACTCCACGTGCCGCCATGACAACCCCGTTTCCCTGAACGTAAAAAGCTTCGCAATTTAACATCACAAAGGTCTTTAGATTCCACACACTGGAGATTGGTTCAATATGATCAAATCCCTTGGAGGAGTTCGTCAAAGAACGGTGCCTGGAAAGAGGGGAAAATGTTGCCAAAATTGCACATTAATTTTAAAATGGCTGACTTCCTGTTGGATTTGGGATATTGCTCCAAGAGACTTTTTTGTACATCTTGATATCTCCTATAAGCTTACCAGGTTTCAGACTCATACATAAAACACAGAGCTGGGGCTGTGGTTTTGAAATTTTGTAGGGGGCGCTGTGGAGCCATTTTGGGATATTCAATGAAAATGATCACATAACAACAAAGCCTTAAGCACATTGGAGGTGTGGGCCAAATTTCAAGACTTTTTAAACTTTCCAAGCCCCTCAAAAACCACTTCATTTTTCATGGTGAACAGCGTTGCCACCAGGGTGCACCGTTCAGTATAAAGTCACAATTTTCGCACTGCAGCATCATGAAGGACTGACGGTGACATTCACCGCTTTTGAGGTATCCACAATGAACCTGTGAAAATCAGTACAACAAAGTGTAAGACATGACATTTCCTGTTCCCACTAGGTGGCGCTCTTCATATTCCTGACAATGGGCACATCAATCTGTTCAGGGCGGGTCTGATATCATGCCTGTAAAGTCTGGTAATAATCAGACTGGATTTCATGGAGTTATACTAATTTGTTTCTTCATGGCGAGATATCAAAGTTCGCCATGCTGCTGAGGTCACACCCTTTCGTGAAAAGTCACAGTTTTCACTGTACCCCAAGACCAACTCCTTACGCCTTTCCTGGAGAAATTTGAGGCTGCAGATGTCACCCATCACAATACTGTACCCCAAAGTGTAAAACATGACATTTCCTGTTCCCACTAGGTGGCGCTGTCGCTGACGTCAAATATGGCAGTTGAAATATGTTCAGGGCTGGAGCCTTATCATATGTGTGCTCTTTGGTCCAGATCGGACAATGTATGACAGAATGAGAGGCAATAAGATTTTCATGGCGAGTCATCGAAATTCGCCGTGGCGCCACGGCCTCATGGTATTGTGAAAACTCAAAAGCTCCGCAATTTAACATGGCACAAGGGTGTAGTTGGCACTGACCAAATATGAAGCTTATACGACCAATTTCCAAGGAGGAGTTCGTTAAAGTTCGAGGCATGGAAACGACAAAATTAGAGCCAAAATGTCACCTTCACTTCTAAATTGCGGACTTCCTGTTGGGTTTGCGTCAATGGGCCCACTGACTTTTTTGTTCGGCTCGTCATGATACACATGTGTGCCAAATTTCATACATGTAGCTCAAACTATGTGGTCGTAGGGCTGCATTTAACAAGGCATAGGTGGCGCTCTAGAGCCATTTCCCAGTGCTCATAAGTAAAACCATTAAAATACAAAATTTTTCACCAGACCTGGCATGTGTGCAAAATTTCATGAGTTTTTGAGCATGTTTAGGCCCTCAAAAAGGCCCTTGTTTTGCCTGAATAATAATAATAATAATAATAATAAGAAACGGAGCAGATACAATAGGGCCTTCGCACTCTCAGTGCTCGGGCCCTAATAAGAAACGGAGCAGATACAATAGGGCCTTCGCACAGTCAGTGCTCGGGCCCTAATAATAATAAGAAACGGAGCAGATACAATAGGGCCTTCGCACTCTCAGTGCTCGGGCCCTAATTAAAGCTGCAAGCAGGGTTATGAGGGCCCTCGCACCCCCGGCGCGTCGAGCCACGCCCAACACCTAAAACCAGCACCTCCGATCTGATGTCACATTGATGGAATTCATGCATTTAACCACCAGCTATCATTTCATCTCATTCAATCATGATTATAGTCGTCCCACTAGGTGGCTCTCTAACCATTACTGACAAATGGCATAACAAACATTTCCTAGCTCGAGTCTCATCACGCCTGCGACCTTTGGGAGAGATTGAACATTTTGATTTTGAGTGACAGCAGATTACTGCTTTTTGGCGAGTGATTGAAACTCCACGTGCCGCCATGACCACCCCATTTCCCTGAATGTAAAAAGGTTCGCAATTTAACATCACAAAGGTCTTTAGATTCCACACACAGGAGATTGCATCAATCTGATGAAATCCCTTGGAGGAGTACGTCAAAGCACGGTGCCTGAAAAGAGGAGAAAATGTCGCCAAAATTGCACGTTAATTTTAAAATGGCTGACTTCCTGTTGGATTTGGGATATTGCTCCAAGAGACTTTTTTGTACATCTTGATATCTCCTATAAGCCTACCAGGTTTCAGATTCATACATAAAACACAGAGCAGGGGCTGTGGTTTTGAAATTTTGTAGGGGGCGCTGTGGAGCCATTTTGGGATATTCAATGAAAATGATCACATGACAACAAAGCCTTCGTCACATTGGAGGTGTGTGCCAAATTTCAAGCCTCTATAAACTTGCCAAGACCCTCAAAAGCCACTTCATCTTTCATGGTGAACAGCGTTGCCACCAGGGTGCGCCGTTCAGTTTAAAGTCACAATTTTTGCACTGAAGCATCACGAGGGACTGATGGTGATATTCACCGCTTTTGAGGTGGCCACGATGAACCTGTGAAAATCAGTACAACAAAATTAAAGCCATGACATTTCCTGTTGCCACTAGGTGGCGCTGTCCGTATTTCCGACAATGGGCACATCAATCTGTTCAGGGCGGGTCTGACATCATGCCTGTAAAGTCTGGTACTGATCAGACTGGATTTCATTGAGTTATACTAATTTGTTTCTTCATGGCGTGACATCAAAGTTCGCCATGCTGCTGGGGTCACACCCTTTCGCGAAAACTCACAGTTTTCACTGTAACCCAAGACCAACTCCTTAAGGCTTTCCTGGAGAAATTTGAGGCTGCAGATGTCACCCATCACTATACTGTACCCCAAAGTGTAAAACATGACATTTCCTGTTCCCACTAGGTGGCGCTGTCCTTGATGTCAAATATGGCAGTTGAAATATGTTCAGGGGTGGAGCCTTATCATATGTATTCACTTTGGTCAAGGTCAGAAAATGTATGACAAAATGAGAGGCAATAAGATTTTCATGGCGAGTCATCAAAATTCGCCATGGCGCCACGGCCTCATAGTATTGTGAAAACTCAAAAGCTCCGCAATTTAACATGGCACAAGGGTGTAGTACACACTGTCCAAATTTGAAGTTTATAGGACCAAATCCCAAGGAGGAGTTCGAAAAAGTCCGAGGCATGAAAATGGCAAAATTAGAGCCAAAATGTCACCTTCACTTCTAAATTGCGGACTTCCTGTTGGTTTTGCATCAATGGGCCCACTGACTTTTTTGTTCGACTCGGCATGATACACATGTGTGCCAAATTTCATACATGTAGCTCAAACTATGTGGTCGTAGGGCTGCATTTAACAAGGCATAGGTGGCGCTGTAGAGCCATTTCCCAGTGCTCATATGTAAAACCATTAAAATACAAAATTTTTCACCAAACCTGGCATGTGTGCAAAATTTCATGAGTTTTTGAGCATGTTTAGGCCCTCAAAAAGGCCCTTGTTTGGGGTGAATAATAATAAGAAACGGAGCAGATACAATAGGGCCTTCGCACTCTTGGTGCTCGGGCCCTAATAATAATTAAAGCTGCAAGCAGCGTTATGAGGGCCCTCGCACCCCCGGCGCGTCGAGCCACGCCCAACACCTAAAACCAGCACGTCCGATGTGATGTCACATTGATGGAATTCATGCATTTAACCACCAGCTAACATTTCAACTCATTCATTTATGATTATTTAGTCGTTCCACTAGGTGGCGCTCTAACTATTACCGACAAATGGCATACCAAACATTTCCGAGCTCCAGTCTCATCACACCTGAGACGTTTGGGAGAGATTGGACATTGTGTTTTTGAGTGACAGCAGATTACTGCTTTGTGGCGAGTTATTCAAACTCTAAGTGCCGCCATTCCCACCCCGTTTCGCTGAACGTAAAAAGCTTCGCAATTTAACATCACAAAGGTCTTTAGATTCCACAAGCTGCAGATCGGTCCAATCTGATGAAATCCCTTGGAGGAGTTCGTCAAAGTACGGTGCCTGAAAAGATGGGAAAATGTTGCCAAAATTACACATTAATTTTAAAATGGCTGACTTCCTGTTGGATTTGGGATATTGCTCTAAGAGACTTTTTTGTACTTCTTGATATCTCCTATAAGCTTACCAGGTTTCAGACTCATACATAAAACACAGAGCAGGGGCTGTGGTTTTGAATGTTTGTAGGGGGCGCTGTGGAGCCATTTCGCACTATTCAATGAAAATGATCACATGCCAACAAAGCCTTCATCCATTTGGAGGTGTGTGCCAAATTTCAAGCCTCTATAAACTTGCCAAGACCCTCAAAAGCCACTTCATCTTTCATGTTGAACAGCGTTGCCACCAGGGTGCGCCGTTCAGTTTAAAGTCACAATTTTTGCACTGAAGCATCACGAGGGACTGATGGGGATATTCACCGCTTTTGAGGTGGCCACGATGAACCTGTGAAAATCAGTACAACAAAATTAAAGCCATGACATTTCCTTTTCCCACTAGGTGGCGCTGTCCGTATTTCCGACAATGGGCACATCAATCTGTTCAGGGCGGGTCTGACATCATGCCTGTAAAGTCTGGTACTGATCAGACTGGATTTCATTGAGTTATACTAATTTGTTTCTTCATGGCGTGACATCAAAGTTCGCCATGCTGCTGGGGTCACACCCTTTCGCGAAAACTCACAGTTTTCACTGTAACCCAAGACCAACTCCTTAAGGCTTTCCTGGAGAAATTTGAGGCTGCAGATGTCACCCATCACTATACTGTACCCCAAAGTGTAAAACATGACATTTCCTGTTCCCACTAGGTGGCGCTGTCCTTGATGTCAAATATGGCAGTTGAAATATGTTCAGGGGTGGAGCCTTATCATATGTCTTCACTTTGGTCAAGGTCAGAAAATGTATGACAAAATGAGAGGCAATAAGATTTTCATGGCGAGTCATCGAAATTCGCCATGGCGCCACGGCCTCATAGTATTGTGAAAACTCAAAAGCTCCGCAATTTAACATGGCACAAGGGTGTAGTTGGCACTGACCAAATATGAAGGTTATGAAATGAAACCCCAAGGAGGAGTTCGTCAAAGTTCGAGGCATGGAAATGGTAAAATCAGAGCCAAAATGTCACATTCAATCCAAAATGGCGGACTTCCTGTTGGGTTTAGGACATTGCCATAATAGACTTTTTTGTTCGACTCTGAACATTATATAGGTGTACCGACTTTCAAACATGTAGGTCATACCCATACCGGGGGCTCGCGTTTTTCATTTTTCTAGGTGGCGCTACTGAGCTAATTTTCCCTGGCCATGTCTGAGAACATTAAAATACGTAAATTTTCACCATACCTGACGCGTGTGCAAAATTTCATGAGTTTTCGAGCATGTTTAGGCCCTCAAACGGCCAATTCATTTGCCGAAATAATAATAATAATAATAATTAAAGCTGCAAGCAGCGTTATGAGGGCCCTCGCACCCCCGGCGCGTCGAGCCAAGCCCAACACCTAAAACCAGCACGTCCGATCTGATGTCACATTGATGGAATTCATGCATTTAACCACCAGCTAACATTTCAACTCATTCATTCATGATTAGTTAGTCGTTCCACTAGGTGGCGCTCTAACCATTATGTACAAATGGCATAACAAACACTTCCGAGCTCGAGTCTTATCACACCTGAGACGTTTGGGAGAGATTGGACATTGTGTCTTTGAGTGACAGCAGATTACTGCTTTTTGGCGAGTGATTCAAACTCTAAGTGCCACCATAACCACCCCGTTTCACTGAACGTAAAAAGCTTCGCAATTTAACATCACAAAGGTATTTAGATTCCACACACTGGAGATTGGTTCAATATGATGAAATCCCTTGGAGGAGTTCGTCAAAGAACGGTGCTTGGAAAGAGGGGAAAATGTTGCCAAAATTACACATTAATTTTAAAATGGCTGACTTCCTGTTGGATTTGGGATATTGCACCAAGAGACTTTTTTGTACATCTTGATATCTCCTATAAGCTTACCAGGTTTCAGAATCATACATAGAACACAGAGCAGGGGCTGATATTTTGAAATTTTGTAGGGGGCGCTGTGGAGCCACTTCGCGCTATTCAATGAAAATGATCACATGCCAACAAAGCCTTCATCCATTTGGAGGTGTGTGCTAAATTTCAAGCCTCTATAAACTTGCCAAGACCCTCAAAAGCCACTTCATCTTTCATGTTGAACAGCGTTGCCACCAGGGTGCGCCGTTCAGTTTAAAGTCACAATTTTTGCACTGAAGCATCACGAGGGACTGATGGTGATATTCATCGCTTTTGAGGTGGCCACGATGAACCTGTGAAAATCAGTACAACAAAATTAAAGCCATGACATTTCCTGTGGCCACTAGGTGGCGCTGTCCGTATTTCCGACAATGGGCACATCAATCTGTTCAGGGCGGGTCTGACATCATGCCTGTAAAGTCTGGTACTGATCAGACTGGATTTCATTGAGTTATACTAATTTGTTTCTTCATGGCGTGACATCAAAGTTCGCCATGCTGCTGGGGTCACACCCTTTTGCGAAAAGTCACAGTTTTCACTGTAACCCAAGACCAACTCCTTAAGGCTTTCCTGGAGAAATTTGAGGCTGCAGATGTCACCCATCACTATACTGTACCCCAAAGTGTAAAACATGACATTTCCTGTTCCCACTAGGTGGCGCTGTCCTTGATGTCAAATATGGCAGTTGAAATATGTTCAGGGGTGGAGCCTTATCATATGTTTGCTCTTTGGTCCAGATCGGAACATGTATCACAGAATGAGAGGCAATAAGATTTTCATGGCGAGTCATCGAAATTCGCCATGGCGCCACGGCCTCATAGTATTGTGAAAACTCAAAAGCTCCGCAATTTAACATGGCACAAGGGTGTAGTTGACACTGTCCAAATTTGAAGTTTATAGGACCAAATCCCAAGGAGGAGTTCGTTAAAGTACAAGGCATGGAAACGGTAAAATCAGACCCAAAATGTCACCTTCAATCCAAAATGGCGGACTTCCTGTTGGGTTTAGGACATTGCCATAATAGACTTTTTTGTTCGACTCTGAGCGTTATATAGGTGTACCGACTTTCAAACATGTAGGTCATACCCATACCGGGGGCTCGCGTTTTTCATTTTTCTAGGTGGCGCTACTGAGCTAATTTTCCCTGGCCATGTCTGAGAACATTAAAATACGTAAATTTTCACCAGACCTGACGCGTGTGCAAAATTTCATGAGTTTTCGAGCATGTTAAGGCCCTCAAACGGCCAATTCATTTGCCGGAATAATAATAATAATAATAATAATAATAATAATAATAATAATAATAATAATAATAATAAACAGAGCAATTACAATAGGGCCTTCGCACTGTCAGTGCTCGGGCCCTAATTAAAGCTGCAAGCAGCGTTATGAGGGCCCTCGCACCCCATCGCGTCGAGCTACGCCCAACACCTACAACCAGCACCTCCGATCTGATGTCACATTAATGACATTCATGCATTCAACCACCAGCTAACATTTCATCTCATTCAATCATGATTATAGTCGTCCCACTAGGTGGTGCTCTAACCATTACTGACAAATGGCATAACAAACATTTCCGAGCTCGAGTCTCATCACGCCTGCGACCTTTGGGACATATTGGACATTTTGATTTTGAGTGACAGCAGATTACTGCTTTTTGGCGAGTGACTGAAACTCCACATGCCGCCATGACCACCCCGTTTCCCTGAACGTAAAAACCTTCGCAATTTAACATCACAAAGGTCTTTAGATTCCACACACTGGAGATTGGTTCAATATGATGAAATCCCTTGGAGGAGTTCGTCAAAGAACGGTACCTGGAAAGAGGGGAAAATGTCACAAAAATTTCACATTAATTTTAAAATGGCTGACTTCCTGTTGGATTTGGGATATTGCTCCAAGAGACTTTTTTGTACATCTTGATATCTCCTATAAGCTTACCAGGTTTCAGACTCATACATAAAACACAGAGCTGGGGCTGATGTTTTGAAATTTTGTAGGGGGCGCTGTGGAGCCATTTTGCGCTATTCAATGAAAATGATCACATAACAACAAAGCCTTAAGCACAATGGAGGTGTGTGCCAAATTTCAAGCCTCTATAAACTTTCCAAGCCCCTCAAAAGCCACTTCATTTTTCATGGTGAACAGCGTTGCCACCAGGGTGCGCCGTTCAGTTTAAAGTCACAATTTTTGCACTAAAGCATCATCAAGGACTGATGGTGATATTCACCGCTTTTGAGGTGGCCACTATGAACCTGTGAAAATCAGTACAACAAAGTGTAAGACATGACATTTCCTGTTCCCACTAGGTGGCGCTCTTCATATTCCTGACAATGGGCACATCAATCTGTTCAGGGCGGGTGTGACATCATGCCTGTAAAGTCTGGTACTAATCAGACTGGATTTCATGGAGTTATACTAATTTGTTTCTTCATGGCGAGATATCAAAGTTCGCCATGCTGCTGAGGTCACACCCTTTCGTGAAAAGCCACAGTTTTCACTGTACCCCAAGACCAACTCCTTAAGGCTTTCCTGGAGAAATTTGAGGCTGCAGATGTCACCCATCACTATACTGTACCCCAAAGTGTAAAACATGACATTTCCTGTTCCCACTAGGTGGCGCTGTCCTTGATGTCAAATATGGCAGTTGAAATATGTTCAGGGGTGGAGCCTTATCATATGTGTTCACTTTGGTCAAGGTCAGAAAATGTATGACAAAATGAGAGGCAATAAGATTTTCATGGCGAGTCATCGAAATTCGCCGTGGCGCCACGGCCTCATGGTATTGTGAAAACTCAAAAGCTCCGCAATTTAACATGGCACAAGGGTGTAGTTGGCACTGACCAAATATGAAGGTTATGAAATCAAACCCCAAGGAGGAGTTCGTTAAAATTCGAGGCATGGAAACGGTAAAATCAGAGCCAAAATGTCACCTTCAATCCAAAATGGCGGACTTCCTGTTGGGTTTAGGACATTGCCATAATAGACTTTTTTGTTCAACTCTGAACGTTATATAGGTGTACCGACTTTCAAACATGTAGGTCATACCCATATCGGGGGCTCGCGTTTTTCATTTTTCTAGGTGGCGCTACTGAGCTAATTTTCCCTGGCCATGTCTGAGAACATTAAAATACGTAAATTTTCACCAGACCTGACGCGTGTGCAAAATTTCATGAGTTTTCGAGCATGTTTAGGCCCTCAAACGGCCAATTCATTTGCCGAAATAATAATAATAATAATAATAATAAACAGAGCAATTACAATAGGGCCTTCGCACTATCAGTGCTCGGGCCCTAATTAAAGCTGCAAGCAGCGTTACGAGGGCCCTCGCACCCCCGGCGCGTCGAGCCAAGCCCAACACCTAAAACCAGCACCTCCGATCTGATGTCACATTGATGGAATTCATGCATTTAACCTCCAGCTAACATTTCAACTCATTCATTCATGATTAGTTAGTCGTTCCACTAGGTGGCGCTCTAACCATTATGTACAAATGGCATAACAAACACTTCCAAGCTCGAGTCTCATCACACCTGAGACGTTTGGGAGAGATTGGACATGGTGTTTTTGAGTGACAACAGATTACTGCTTTTTGGCGAGTGATTCAAACTCCACGTGCCGCCATAACCACCCCGTTTCCCTGGACGTAAAAAGCTTCGCAATTTAACATCACAAAGGTCTTTAGATTCCACAAACTGCAGATCGGTCCAATCTGATGAAATCCCTTGGAGGAGTTCGTCAAAGTACGGTGCCTGAAAAGATCGGAAAATGTCGCCAAAATTACACATTAACTTTAAAATGGCTGACTTCCTGTTGGATTTGGGATATTGCTCCAAGAGACTTTTTTGTACATCTTAAGATCTTCCATAAGCTTACCAGGTTTCAGACTCATACATAGAACACAGAGCAGGGGCTGTGGTTTTGGAATTTTGTAGGGGGCGCTGTGGAGCAATTTCGCGCTATTCAAGGAAAATGGTTACATAACAACAAAGCCTTCATCCATTTGGAGGTGTGTGCCAAATTTCAAGCCTCTATAAACTTTCCAAGACCCTCAAAAGCCACTTCATCTTTCATGTTGAACAGCGTTGCCACCAGGGTGCGCCGTTCAGTTTAAACTCACAATTTTTGCACTGAAGCATCACGAGGGACTGATGGTGATATTCACCGCTTTTGAGGTGGCCACGATGAACCTGTGAAAATCAGTACAACAAAATTAAAGCCATGACATTTCCTGTTGCCACTAGGTGGCGCTGTCCGTATTTCCGACAATGGGCACATCAATCTGTTCAGGGCGGGTCTGACATCATGCCTGTAAAGTCTGGTACTGATCAGACTGGATTTCATTGAGTTATACTAATTTGTTTCTTCATGGCGTGACATCAAAGTTCGCCACGCCGCTGGGGTCACACCCTTTTGCGAAAAGTCACAGTTTTCACTGTAACCCAAGACCAACTCCTTAAGGCTTTCCTGGAGAAATTTGAGGCTGCAGATGTCACCCATCACTATACTGTACCCCAAAGTGTAAAACATGACATTTCCTGTTCCCAC
Source organism: Aulonocara stuartgranti (assembly GCF_965226115.1). Taxonomy (NCBI): domain Eukaryota; kingdom Metazoa; phylum Chordata; class Actinopteri; order Cichliformes; family Cichlidae; genus Aulonocara; species Aulonocara stuartgranti. Next base: position 29,575,015 of record NC_138951.1, on the reverse strand, counting down.
TAGGTGGCGCTGTCCTTGATGTCAAATATGGCAGTTGAAATATGTTCAGGGGTGGAGCCTTATCATATGTGTTCACTTTGGTCAAGGTCAGAAAATGTATGACAAAATGAGAGGCAATAAGATTTTCATGGCGAGTCATCGAAATTCGCCATGGCGCCACGGCCTCATAGTATTGTGAAAACTCAAAAGCTCCGCAATTTAACATGGCACAAGGGTGTAGTTGACACTGTCCAAATTTGAAGCTTATAGGACCAAATGCCAAGGAGGAGTTCGTTAAAGTTCGAGGCATCGAAACGGTAAAATCAGAGCCAAAATGTCACATTCAATCCAAAATGGCGGACCTCCTGTTGGGTTTAGGACATTGCCATAATAGACTTTTTTGTTCGACTCTGAACGTTATATAGGTGTACCGACTTTCAAACATGTAGGTCATACCCATACCGGGGGCTCGCGTTTTTCATTTTTCTAGGTGGCGCTACTGAGCTAATTTTCCCAGGCCATGTCTGAGAATATTAAAATACGTAAATTTTCAGCAGACCTGACGCGTGTGCAAAATATCATGAGTTTTCGAGCATGTTTAGGCCCTCAAACGGCCAATTCATTTGCCGAAATAATAATAATAATAATAATAATAATAATAATAATAAACAGAGCAATTACAATAGGGCCTTCGCACTGTCAGTGCTCGGGCCCTAATTAAAGCTGCAAGCAGCGTTATGAGGGCCCTCGCACCCCCGGCACGTCGAGCCACTGCCAACACCTCAAACCGGCACGTCCGATGTGATGTCACATTGATGGATTTCATGCTTTTAATCACCAGCTAACATTTCATCTTATTCAACCAGGATTATAGTCGTTCCACTAGGTGGCGCTCTAACCATTATGTACAAATGGCATAACAAACATTTCCGAGCTCGAGTCTCATCACGCCTATGAGCTTTGGGAGAGATTGGACATTGTGTTTTTGAGTGACAGCAGATTAGTGCTTTTTGGCGAGTGACTGAAACTCTACGTGCCGCCATGACCACCCCGTTTCCCTGAATGTAAAAAGCTTCGCAATTTAACATCACAAAGGTCTTTAGATTCCACACACAGGAGATTGCATCAATCTGATGAAATCCCTTGGAGGAGTACGTCAAAGCACGGTGCCTGAAAAGAGGGGAAAATGTTGCCAAAATTGCACATTAATTTTAAAATGGCTGACTTCCTGTTGGATTTGGGATATTGCTCCAAGAGACTTTTTTGTACATCTTGATATCTCCTATAAGCCTACCAGGTTTCAGATTCATACATAAAACACAGAGCAGGGGCTGTGGTTTTGAAATTTTGTAGGGGGCGCTGTGGAGCCATTTTGGGATATTCAATGAAAATGATCACATGACAACAAAGCCTTCATCACATTGGAGGTGTGTGCCAAATTTCAAGCCTCTATAAACTTGCCAAGACCCTCAAAAGCCACTTCATCTTTCATGGTGAACAGCGTTGCCACCAGGGTGCGCCGTTCAGTTTAAAGTCACAATTTTTGCACTGAAGCATCACGAGGGACTGATGGTGATATTCACCGCTTTTGAGGTGGCCACGATGAACCTGTGAAAATCAGTACAACAAAATTAAAGCCATGACATTTCCTGTTGCCACTAGGTGGCGCTGTCCGTATTTCTGACAATGGGCACATCAATCTGTTCAGGGCGGGTCTGACATCATGCCTGTAAAGTCTGGTACTGATCAGACTGGATTTCATTGAGTTATACTAATTTGTTTCTTCATGGCGTGACATCAAAGTTCGCCATGCTGCTGGGGTCACACCCTTTCGCGAAAACTCACAGTTTTCACTGTAACCCAAGACCAACTCCTTAAGGCTTTCCTGGAGAAATTTGAGGCTGCAGATGTCACCCATCACTATACTGTACCCCAAAGTGTAAAACATGACATTTCCTGTTCCCACTAGGTGGCGCTGTCCTTGATGTCAAATATGGCAGTTGAAATATGTTCAGGGGTGGAGCCTTATCATATGTGTTCACTTTGGTCAAGGTCAGAAAATGTATGACAAAATGAGAGGCAATAAGATTTTGATGGCGAGTCATCGAAATTCGCCATGGCGCCACGGCCTCATAGTATTGTGAAAACTCAAAAGCTCCACAATTTAACATGGCACAAGCGTGTAGTTGACACTGACCAAAGATGAAGGTTATGAAATCAAACCCCAAGGAGGAGTTCGCAAAAGTTCGAGGCATGGAAATGGCAAAATCAGAGCCAAAATGTCACCTTCAATCCAAAATGGCGGACTTCCTGTTGGGTTTAGGACATTGCCATAATAGACTTTTTTGTTCGACTCTGAACATTTTATAGGTGTACCGACTTTCAAACATGTAGGTCATACCCATACCGGGGGCTCGCGTTTTTCATTTTTCTAGGTGGCGCTACTGAGCTAATTTTCCCTGGCCATGTCTGAGAACATTAAAATACGTAAATTTTCACCAGACCTGACGCGTGTGCAAAATTTCATGAGTTTTCGAGCATGTTTAGGCCCTCAAAAGGCCGATTCATTTGCCGGAATAATAATAATAATAATAATAATAATATAATAATAATAATAATAATAAACAGAGCAATTACAATAGGGCCTTCGCACTGTCAGTGCTCGGGCCCTAATTAAAGCTGCAAGCAGCGTTATGAGGGCCCTCGCACCCCCGGCACGTCGAGCCACTGCCAACACCTCAAACCGGCACGTCCGATGTGATGTCACATTGATGGATTTCATGCTTTTAATCACCAGCTAACATTTCATCTTATTCAACCAGGATTATAGTCATGCCACTAGGTGGCGCTCTAACCATTATTGACAAATAGCATAACAAACATTTCCAAGCTCGAGTCTCATCACACCTGCGACCTTTGGGAGAGATTGGACATTGTGTTTTTTAGTGACAGCAGATTACTGCTTTTTGCGAGTGATTGAAACTCTACGTGCCGCCATGACCACCCCGTTTCCCTGAACGGAAAAAGCTTCGCAATTTAACATCACAAAGGTCTTTAGATTCTACACACTGAAGAATGCTTCAATATGATGAAATCCCTTGGAGGAGTTCGTCAAAGTATGAAGCCTGAAAACAGGGGAAAATGTCATCAAAATTACACATTAATTTTAAAATGGCTGACTTCCTGTTGGATTTGGGATATTGCTCCAAGAGACTTTTTTGTACATCTTGATATCTTACAGAAGCTTACCAAGTGTCAGACTCATAGATGAAACACAGAGCAGGGGCTGATGTTTTGAAATATTGTAGGGGGCGCTGTGGAGCCATTTTGCGCTATTCAAGGAAAATGGTTACATAACAACAATGCTTTCATCCATTTGGAGGTGTGTGCCAAATTTCAAGCCTCTATAAACTTTCCAAGCCCCTCAAAAGCCACTTCATCTTTCATGATGAACTGCGTTGCCACCAGGGTGCGCCGTTCAGTTTAAAGTCACAATTTTTGCACTGAAGCATCACGAGGGACTGATGGTGATATTCACCGCTTTTGAGGTGGCCACGATCAACCTGTGAAAATCAGTACAACAAAGTTAAAGCCATGACATTTCCTGTTGCCACTAGGTGGCGCTGTCCGTATTTCCGACAATGGGCATATCAATTTGTTCAGGGCGGGTCTGACATCATGCCTGTAAAGTCTGGTACTGATCAGACTGGATTTCATTGAGTTATACTAATTTGTTTCTTCATGGCGTGACATCAAAGTTCGCCATGCTGCTGGGGTCACACCCTTTCGCGAAAACTCACAGTTTTCACTGTAACCCAAGACCAACTCCTTAAGGCTTTCCTGGAGAAATTTGAGGCTGCAGATGTCACCCATCACTATACTGTACCCCAAAGTGTAAAACATGACATTTCCTGTTCCCACTAGGTGGCGCTGTCCTTGATGTCAAATATGGCAGTTGAAATATGTTCAGGGGTGGAGCCTTATCATATGTATTCACTTTGGTCAAGGTCAGAAAATGTATGACAAAATGAGAGGCAATAAGATTTTCATGGCGAGTCATCAAAATTCGCCATGGCGCCACGGCCTCATAGTATTGTGAAAACTCAAAAGCTCCGCAATTTAACATGGCACAAGGGTGTAGTACACACTGTCCAAATTTGAAGTTTATAGGACCAAATCCCAAGGAGGAGTTCGAAAAAGTCCGAGGCATGAAAATGGCAAAATTAGAGCCAAAATGTCACCTTCACTTCTAAATTGCGGACTTCCTGTTGGTTTTGCATCAATGGGCCCACTGACTTTTTTGTTCGACTCGGCATGATACACATGTGTGCCAAATTTCATACATGTAGCTCAAACTATGTGGTCGTAGGGCTGCATTTAACAAGGCATAGGTGGCGCTCTAGAGCCATTTCCTAGTGCTCATATGTAAAACCATTAAAATACAAAATTTTTCACCAAACCTGGCATGTGTGCAAAATTTCATGAGTTTTTGAGCATGTTTAGGCCCTCAAAAAGGCCCTTGTTTGGGGTGAATAATAATAATAATAATTAAAGCTGCAAGCAGCGTTATGAGGGCCCTCGCACCCCCGGCGCGTCGAGTCACGCCCAACACCTAAAACCAGCACCTCCGATCTGATGTCACATTGATGGAATTCATGCATTTAACCACCAGCTAACATTTCAACTCATTCATTCATGATTAGTTAGTCCTTCCACTAGGTGGCGCTCTAACCATTATGTACAAATGGCATAACAAACACTTCCGAGCTCGAGTCTCATCACACCTGAGACGTTTGGGAGAGATTGGACATTGTGTTTTTGAGTGACAGCAGATTACTGCTTTTTGGCGAGTGATTCAAACTCTAAGTGCCACCATAACCACCCCGTTTCACTGAACGTAAAAAGCTTCGCAATTTAACATCACAAAGGTCTTTAGATTCCACACACTGGAGATTAGTTCAATATGATGAAATCCCTTGGAGGAGTTCGTCAAAGAACGGTGCCTGGAAAGAGGGGAAAATGTTGCCAAAATTACACATTAATATTAAAATGGCTGACTTCCTGTTGGATTTGGGATATTGCACCAAGAGACTTTTTTGTACATCTTTATATATCCTATAAGCTTACCAGGTTTCAGAATCATACATAGAACACAGAGCAGGGGCTGTGGTTTTGAAATTTTGTAGGGGGCGCTGTGGAGCCATTTCGCGCTATTCAATGAAAATGATCACATGACAACAAAGCCTACATCCATTTGGAGGTGTGTGCCAAATTTCAAGCCTCTATAAACTTTCCAAGACCCTCAAAAGCCACTTCATCTTTCATGGTGAACCGCGTTGCCACCAGGGTGCGCCGTTCAGTTTAAAGTCACAATTTTTGCACTGAAGCATCACAAGGGACTGATGGTGATATTCACCGCTTTTGAGGTGGCCACGATGTACCTGTGAAAATCAGTACAACAAAATTAAAGCCATGACATTTCCTGTTCCCACTAGGTGGCGCTGTCCGTATTTCCAACAATGGGCACATCAATCTGTTCAGGGCGGGTCTGACATCATGCCTGTAAAGTCTGGTACTGATCAGACTGGATTTCATTGAGTTATACTAATTTGTTTCTTCATGGCGTGACATCAAAGTTCGCCACGCCGCTGGGGTCACACCCTTTTGCGAAAAGTCACAGTTTTCACTGTAACCCAAGACCAACTCCTTAAGGCTTTCCTGGAGAAATTTGAGGCTGCAGATGTCACCCATCACTATACTGTACCCCAAAGTGTAAAACATGACATTTCCTGTTCCCACTAGGTGGCGCTGTCCTTGATGTCAAATATGGTAGTTGAAATATGTTCAGGGGTGGAGCCTTATCATATGTGTGTTGTTTGGTCCATATCGGAACATGTATGACAGAATGAGAGGCAATAAGATTTTCATGGCGAGTCATCGAAATTCGCCATGGCGCCACGGCCTCATAGTATTGTGAAAACTCAAAAGCTCCGCAATTTAACATGGCACAAGGGTGTAGTTGACACTGTCCAAATTTGAAGTTTATAGGACCAAATCCCAAGGAGGAGTTCGTTAAAGTACAAGGCATGGAAACGGTAAAATCAGACCCAAAATGTCACCTTCAATCCAAAATGGCGGACTTCCTGTTGGGTTTAGGACATTGCCATAATAGACTTTTTTGTTCGACTCTGAACGTTATATAGGTGTACCGACTTTCAAACATGTAGGTCATACCCATACCGGGGGCTCGCGTTTTTCATTTTTCTAGGTGGCGCTACTGAGCTAATTTTCCCTGGCCATGTCTGAGAACATTAAAATACGTAAATTTTCACCAGACCTGACGCGTGTGCAAAATTTCATGAGTTTTCGAGCATGTTTAGGCCCTCAAACGGCCAATTCATTTGCCGAAATAATAATAATAATAATAATAATAATAATTAAAGCTGCAAGCAGCGTTATGAGGGCCCTCGCACCCCCGGCACGTCGAGCCACTGCCAACACCTCAAACCGGCACGTCCGATGTGATGTCACATTGATGGATTTCATGCTTTTAATCACCAGCTAACATTTCATCTTATTCAACCAGGATTATAGTCATGCCACTAGGTGGCGCTCTAACCATTATTGACAAATAGCATAACAAACATTTCCAAGCTCGAGTCTCATCACACCTGCGACCTTTGGGAGAAATTGGACATTGTGTTTTTTAGTGACAGCAGATTACTGCTTTTTGCGAGTGATTGAAACTCTACGTGCCGCCATGACCACCCCGTTTCCCTGAACGGAAAAAGCTTCGCAATTTAACATCAGAAAGGTCTTTAGATTCTACACACTGAAGAATGCTTCAATATGATGAAATCCCTTGGAGGAGTTCGTCAAAGTATGAAGCCTGAAAAGAGGGGAAAATGTCATCAAAATTACACATTAATTTTAAAATGGCTGACTTCCTGTTGGATTTGGGATATTGCTCCAAGAGACTTTTTTGTACATCTTGATATCTTACACAAGCTTACCAAGTGTCAGACTCATAGATGAAACACAGAGCAGGGGCTGATGTTTTGAAATATTGTAGGGGGCGCTGTGGAGCCATTTTGCGCTATTCAAGGAAAATGGTTACATAACAACAAAGCCTACATCCATTTGGAGGTGTGTGCCAAATTTCAAGCCTCTATAAACTTTCCAAGCCCCTCAAAAGCCACTTCATCTTTCATGATGAACTGCGTTGCCACCAGGGTGCGCCGTTCAGTTTAAAGTCACAATTTTTGCACTGAAGCATCACGAGGGACTGATGGTGATATTCACCGCTTTTGAGGTGGCCACGATCAACCTGTGAAAATCAGTACAACAAAGTTAAAGCCATGACATTTCCTGTTGCCACTAGGTGGCGCTGTCCGTATTTCCGACAATGGGCATATCAATTTGTTCAGGGCGGGTCTGACATCATGCCTGTAAAGTCTGGTACTGATCAGACTGGATTTCATTGAGTTATACTAATTTGTTTCTTCATGGCGTGACATCAAAGTTCGCCATGCTGCTGGGGTCACACCCTTTCGTGAAAAGTCACAGTTTTCACTGTAACCCAAGACCAACTCCTTAAGGCTTTCCTGGAGAAATTTGAGGCTGCAGATGTCACCCATCACAATACTGTACCCCAAAGTGTAAAACATGACATTTCCTGTTCCCACTAGGTGGCGCTGTCCCTGGTGTCAAATATGGCAGTTGAAATATGTTCAGGGGTGGAGCCTTATCATATGTGTTCACTTTGGTCAAGGTCAGAAAATGTATGACAAAATGAGAGGCAATAAGATTTTCATGGCGAGTCATCGAAATTCGCCATGGCGCCACGGCCTCACCGTATTGTGAAAACTCAAAAGCTCCGCAATTTAACATGGCACAAGGGTGTAGTTGACACTGACCAAATATGAAGGTTATGAAATCAAAACCCAAGGAGGAGTTCGCAAAAGTTCGAGGCATGGAAATGGCAAAATTAGAGCCAAAATGTCACCTTCTCTTCCAAATGGCGGACTTCCTGTTGGGTTTGCGTCAATGGGCCCACAGACTTTTTTGTTCGTCTTGGCATGATACACATGTGTGCCAAATTTCATACATGTAGCTCAAACCATGTGGTCGTAGGGCTGCATTTAACAAGGCATAGGTGGCGCTCTAGAGCCATTTCCCAGTGCTCATATGTAAAACCATTAAAATACAAAATTTTTCACCAGACCTGGCATGTGTGCAAAATTTCATGAGTTTTTGAGCATGTTTAGGCCCTCAAAAAGGCCCTTGTTTCGCCTGAATAATAATAATAATAATAATAATAATAATAATAATAATAATAATAATAATAAGAAACGGAGCAGATACAATAGGGCCTTCGCACTCTCGGTGCTCGGGCCCTAATAATAATAAACAGAGCAATTACAATAGGGCCTTCGCACTGTCAGTGCTCGGGCCCTAATTAAAGCTGCAAGCAGCGTTATGAGGGCCCTCGCACCCCCGGCACGTCGAGCCACGCCCAACACCTAAAACCAGCACGTCCGATCTGATGTCACATTGATGGAATTCATGCATTTAACCACCAGCTAACATTTCAACTCATTCATTCATGATTAGTTAGTCGTTCCACTAGGTGGCGCTCTAACCATTATGTACAAATGGCATAACAAACATTTCCGAGCTCGAGTCTCATCACACCTGGGACGTTTGGGAGAGATTGGACATTGTGTTTTTGAGTGACAGCAGATTATTGCTTTTTGGAGAGTGATTCAAACTCTAAGTGCCGCCATAACCATCCCGTTTCCCTGAACGTAAAAAGCTTCGCAATTTAACATCACAAAGGTCTTTAGATTCCACACACAGGAGATTGCATCAATCTGATGAAATCCCTTGGAGGAGTACGTCAAAGCACGGTGCCTGAAAAGAGGGGAAAATGTTGCCAAAATTGCACATTAATTTTAAAATGGCTGACTTCCTGTTGGATTTGGGATATTGCTCCAAGAGACTTTTTTGTACATCTTGATATCTCCTATAAGCCTACCAGGTTTCAGATTCATACATAAAACACAGAGCTGGGGCTGTGGTTTTGAAATTTTGTAGGGGGCGCTGTGGAGCCATTTTGGGATATTCAATGAAAATGATCACATAACAACAAAGCCTTCGTCACATTGGAGGTGTGTGCCAAATTTCAAGCCTCTATAAACTTGCCAAGACCCTCAAAAGCCACTTCATCTTTCATGGTGAACAGCGTTGCCACCAGGGTGCGCCGTTCAGTTTAAAGTCACAATTTTTGCACTGAAGCATCACAAGGGACTGATGGTGATATTCACCGCTTTTGAGGTGGCCACGATGAACCTGTGAAAATCAGTACAACAAAATTAAAGCCATGACATTTCCTGTTCCCACTAGGTGGCGCTGTCCGTATTCCCGACAATGGGCACATCAATCTGTTCAGGGCGGGTCTGACATCATGCCTGTAAAGTCTGGTACTGATCAGACTGGATTTCATTGAGTTATACTAATTTGTTTCTTCATGGCGTGACATCAAAGTTCGCCATGCCACTGGGGTCACACCCTTTTGCGAAAAGTCACAGTTTTCACTGTAACCCAAGACCAACTCCTTAAGGCTTTCCTGGAGAAATTTGAGGCTGCAGATGTCACCCATCACAATACTGTACCCCAAAGTGTAAAACATGACATTTCCTGTTCCCACTAGGTGGCGCTGTCCCTGGTGTCAAATATGGCAGTTGAAATATGTTCAGGGGTGGAGCCTTATCATATGTGTTCACTTTGGTCAAGGTCAGAAAATGTATGACAAAATGAGAGGCAATAAGATTTTCATGGCGAGTCATCGAAATTCGCCATGGCGCCACGGCCTCATGGTATTGTGAAAACTCAAAAGCTCCGCAATTTAACATGGCCCAGGTGTGTAGTTGAAACTGACCAAAGATGAAGCTTATACGACCAAATCCCAAGGAGGAGTTCGAAAAAGTTCGAAGCATGGAAATGGCAAAATTAGAGCCAAAATGTCACCTTCTCTTCCAAATGGCGGACTTCCTGTTGGGTTTGCGTCAATGGGCCCACAGACTTTTTTGTTCGTCTTGGCATGATACACATGTGTGCCAAATTTCATACATGTAGCTCAAACGATGTGGTCGTAGGGCTGCATTTAACAAGGCATAGGTGGCGCTCTAGAGCCATTTCCCAGTGCTCATATGTAAAACCATTAAAATACAAAATTTTTCACCAGACCTGGCATGTGTGCAAAATTTCATGAGTTTTTGAGCATGTTTAGGCCCTCAAAAAGGCCCTTGTTTGGGGTGAATAATAATAATAATAATAATTAAAGCTGCAAGCAGCGTTATGAGGGCCCTCGCACCCCCGGCGTGTCGAGCCATGCCCAACACCTGAAACCAGCACCTCCGATCTGATGTCACATTGATGGAATTCATGCATTTAACCACCAGTTAACATTTCATTTGGTTCAACCATGAGTATAGTTGTCCCACTAGGTGGCACTCTAACCATTATAGACAAAGGGAATAACAAACATTTCCGAGCTCGAGTCTCATCACGCCTGCGACCTTTGGGAGAGATTGGACTTTGTGTCTTTGAGTGACAGCATATTACTGCTTTTTGGCGAGTGATTGAAACTCCACGTGCCGCCATGACCACCCCGTTTCCTTGAACGTAAAAAGCTTTGCAATTTAACATCACAAAGGTCTTTAGATTCCACACACTGGAGAATGGTTCAATATGATGAAATCCCTTGGAGGAGTTCGTCAAAGTATGAAGCCTGAAAAGAGGGGAAAATGTCGCCAAAATTACACATTAATTTTAAAATGGCTGACTTCCTGTTGTATTTGGGATATTGCTCCAAGAGACTTTTTTGTACATCTTGATATTTTCCATAAGCTTACCAGGTTTCAGACTCATAGATGAAACACAGAGCAGGGGCTGTTGTTTTGAAATTTTGTAGGGGGCGCTGTGGAGCAATTTCGAGCTATTCAATGAAAATGATCACATGACAACAAAGCCTACATCCATTTGGAGGTGTGTGCCAAATTTCAAGCCTCTATAAACTTGCCAAGACCCTCAAAAGCCACTTCATCTTTCATGTTGAACAGCGTTGCCACCAGGGTGCGCCGTTCAGTTTAAACTCACAATTTTTGCACTGAGGCATCACGAGGGACTGATGGTGATATTCACCGCTTTTGAGGTGGCCAAGATGAACCTGTGAAAATCAGTACAACAAAATTAAAGCCATGACATTTCCTGTTGCCACTAGGTGGCGCTGTCCGTATTTCCGACAATGGGCACATCAATCTGTTCAGGGAGGGTCTGACATCATGCCTGTAAAGTCTGGTACTGCTCAGACTGGATTTCATTGAGTTATACTAATTTGTTTCTTCATGGCGTGACATCAAAGTTCGCCATGCTGCTGGGGTCACACCCTTTGGCGAAAAGTCACAGTTTTCACTGTAACCCAAGACCAACTCCTTAAGGCTTTCCTGGAGAAATTTGAGGCTGCAGATGTCACCCTTCACTATACTGTACCCCAAAGTGTAAAACATGACATTTCCTGTTCCCACTAGGTGGCGCTGTCCTTGATGTCAAATATGGCAGTTGAAATATGTTCAGGGGTGGAGCCTTATCATATGTGTGCTCTTTGGTCCAGATCGGAACATGTATGACAGAATGAGAGGCAATAAGATTTTCATGGCGAGTCATCGAAATTCGCCATGGCGCCACGGCCTCATAGTATTGTGAAAACTCAAAAGCTCCGCAATTTAACATGGCACAAGGGTCTAGTTGACACTGTCCAAATTTGAAGCTTATACAACCAAATCCCAAGGAGGAGTTCGCAAAAGTTCGAGGCATGGAAATGGCAAAATTAGAGCCAAAATGTCACCTTCTCTTCCAAATGGCGGACTTCCTGTTGGGTTTGCATCAATGGGCCCACAGACTTTTTTGTTCGACTCGGCATGATACACATGTGTGCCAAATTTCATACATGTAGCTCAAACCATGTGGTCGTAGGGCTGCATTTAACAAGGCATAGGTGGCGCTCTAGAGCCATTTCCCAGTGCTCATATGTAAAACCATTAAAATACAAAATTTTTCACCAGACCTGGCATGTGTGCAAAATTTCATGAGTTTTTGAGCATGTTTAGGCCCTCAAAAAGGCCCTTGTTTCGCCTGAATAATAATAATAATAATAATAATTAAAGCTGCAAGCAGCGTTATGAGGGCCCTCGCACCCCCGGCACGTCGAGCCACTGCCAACACCTCAAACCGGCACGTCCGATGTGATGTCACATTGATGGATTTCATGCTTTTAATCACCAGCTAACATTTCATCTTATTCAACCAGGATTATAGTCATGCCACTAGGTGGCGCTCTAACCATTATTGACAAATAGCATAACAAACATTTCCAAGCTCGAGTCTCATCACACCTGCGACCTTTGGGAGAGATTGGACATTGTGTTTTTTAGTGACAGCAGATTACTGCTTTTTGCGAGTGATTGAAACTCTACGTGCCGCCATGACCACCCCGTTTCCCTGAACGGAAAAAGCTTCGCAATTTAACATCACAAAGGTCTTTAGATTCTACACACTGAAGAATGCTTCAATATGATGAAATCCCTTGGAGGAGTTCGTCAAAGTATGAGGCCTGAAAAGGGGGGAAAATGTCATCAAAATTACACATTAATTTTAAAATGGCTGACTTCCTGTTGGATTTGGGATATTGCTCCAAGAGACTTTTTTGTACACCTTGATATCTTACACAAGCTTACCAAGTGTCAGACTCATAGATGAAACACAGAGCAGGGGCTGATGTTTTGAAATATTGTAGGGGGCGCTGTGGAGCCATTTTGCGCTATTCAAGGAAAATGGTTACATAACAACAATGCCTTCATCCATTTGGAGGTGTGTGCCAAATTTCAAGCCTCTATAAACTTTCCAAGCCCCTCAAAAGCCACTTCATCTTTCATGATGAACCGCGTTGCCACCAGGGTGCGCCGTTCAGTTTAAAGTCACAATTTTTGCACTGAAGCATCACGAGGGACTGATGGTGATATTCACCGCTTTTGAGGTGGCCACGATGAACCTGTGAAAATCAGTACAACAAAGTTAAAGCCATGACATTTCCTGTTGCCACTAGGTGGCGCTGTCCGTATTTCCGACAATGGGCATATCAATCTGTTCAGGGTGGGTCTGACATCATGCCTGTAAAGTCTGGTACTGATCAGACTGGATTTCATTGAGTTATACTAATTTGTTTCTTCATGGCGTGACATCAAAGTTCGCCATGCTGCTGGGGTCACACCCTTTGGCGAAAACTCACAGTTTTCACTGTAACCCAAGACCAACTCCTTAAGGCTTTCCTGGAGAAATTTGAGGCTGCAGATGTCACCCATCACAATACTGTACCCCAAAGTGTAAAACATGACATTTCCTGTTCCCACTAGGTGGCGCTGTCCTTGATGTCAAATATGGCAGTTGAAATATGTTCAGGGGTGGAGCCTTATCATATGTGTGCTCTTTGGTCCAGATCGGAACATGTATGACAGAATGAGAGGCAATAAGATTTTCATGGCGAGTCATCAAAATTCGCCATGGCGCCACGGCCTCATACTATTGTGAAAACTCAAAAGCTCCGCAATTTAACATGGCACAAGGGTGTAGTTGACACTGTCCAAATTTGAAGCTTATAGGACCAAATCCCAAGGAGGAGTTCGTTAAAGTTCGAGGCATGGAAATGGCAAAATTAGAGCCAAAATGTCACCTTCTCTTCCAAATGGCGGACTTCCTGTTGGGTTTGCGTCAATGGGCCCACAGACTTTTTTGTTCGTCTTGGCATGATACACATGTGTGCCAAATTTCATACATGTAGCTCAAACGATGTGGTCGTAGGGCTGCATTTAACAAGGCATAGGTGGCGCTGTAGAGCCATTTCCCAGTGCTCATATGTAAAACCATTAAAATACAAAATTTTTCACCAAACCTGGCATGTGTGCAAAATTTCATGAGTTTTTGAGCATGTTTAGGCCCTCAAAAAGGCCCTTGTTTGGGGTGAATAATAATAATAATAATTAAAGCTGCAAGCAGCGTTATGAGGGCCCTCGCACCCCCGGCGCGTCGAGCCAAGCCCAACACCTAAAACCAGCACCTCCGATCTGATGTCACATTGATGGAATTCATGCATTTAACCACCAGCTAACATTTCAACTCATTCATTCATGATTAGTTAGTCGTTCCACTAGGTGGCGCTCTAACCATCATGTACAAATGGCATAACAAACATTTCCGAGCTCGAGTCTCATCACGCCTATGAGCTTTGGGAGAGATTGGACATTGTGTCTTTGAGTGACAGCATATTACTGCTTTTTGGCGAGTGATTGAAACTCTACGTGCCGCCATGACCACCCCGTTTCCCTGAATGTAAAAAGCTTCGCAATTTAACATCACAAAGGTCTTTAGATTCCACACACAGGAGATCGCATCAATCTGATGAAAGCCCTTGGAGGAGTTCGTCAAAGAAGGGTGCCTGAAAAGAGGGGAAAATGTTGCCAAAATTGCACATTAATTTTAAAATGGCTGACTTCCTGTTGGATTTGGGATATTGCTCCAAGAGACTTTTTTGTACATCTTGATATCTCCTATAAGCTTACCAGGTTTCAGAGTCATACATAAAACACAGAGCAGGGGCTGATATTTTGAAATATTGTAGGGGGCGCTGTGGAGCCATTTCGCGCTATTCAATGAAAATTATCACATAACAACAAAGCCTTCATCACATTGGAGGTGTGTGCCAAATTTCAAGCCTCTATAAACTTTCCAAGCCCCTCAAAAGCCACTTCATCTTTCATGGTGGACCACGTTGCCACCAGGGTGCGCCGTTCAGTTTAAAGTCACAATTTTTGCACTGAAGCATCATGAGGGACTGATGGTGATATTCTCCGCTTTTGAGGTGGCCACGATGAACCTGTGAAAATCAGTACAACAAAATTAAAGCCATGACATTTCCTGTTGCCACTAGGTGGCGCTGTCCGTATTCCCGACAATGGGCACATCAATCTGTTCAGGGCGGGTCTGACATCATGCCTGTAAAGTCTGGTACTGATCAGACTGGATTTCATTGAGTTATACTAATTTGTTTCTTCATGGCGTGACATCAAAGTTCGCCATGCCGCTGAGGTCACACCCTTTGGCGAAAAGTCACAGTTTTCACTGTAACCCAAGACCAACTCCTTAAGGCTTTCCTGGAGAAATTTGAGGCTGCAGATGTCACCCATCACTATACTGTACCCCAAAGTGTAAAACATGACATTTCCTGTTCCCACTAGGTGGCGCTGTCCCTGGTGTCAAATATGGCAGTTGAAATATGTTCAGGGGTGGAGCCTTATCATATGTGTTCACTTTGGTCAAGGTCAGAAAATCTATGACAGAATGAGAGGCAATAAGATTTTCATGGCGAGTCATCGTAATTCGCCATGGCGCCACGGCCTCACCGTATTGTGAAAACTCAAAAGCTCCGCAATTTAACATGGCACAAGGGTGTAGTTGATACTGACCAAATATGAAGGTTATGAAATCAAACCCCAAGGAGGAGTTCGCAAAAGTTCGAGGCATGGAAATGGCAAAATTAGAGCCAAAATGTCACCTTCTCTTCCAAATGGCGGACTTCCTGTTGGGTTTGCGTCAATGGGCCCACAGACTTTTTTGTTCGTCTTGGCATGATACACATGTGTGCCAAATTTCATACATGTAGCTCAAACGATGTGGTCGTAGGGCTGCATTTAACAAGGCATAGGTGGCGCTGTAGAGCCATTTCCCAGTGCTCATATGTAAAACCATTAAAATACAAAATTTTTCACCAGACCTGGCATGTGTGCAAAATTTCATGAGTTTTTGAGCATGTTTAGGCCCTCAAAAAGGCCCTTGTTTTGCCTGAATAATAATAATAATAATAATAATAAGAAACGGAGCAGATACAATAGGGCCTTCGCACTCTCAGTGCTCGGGCCCTAATAATAAGAAACGGAGCAGATACAATAGGGCCTTCGCACTCTCAGTGCTCGGGCCCTAATAAGAAACGGAGCAGATACAATAGGGCCTTCGCACTCTCGGTGCTCGGGCCCTAATAATAATAATAATAATAATAATAATAAGAAACAGAGCAGATACAATAGGGCCTTCGCACAGTCAGTGCTCGGGCCCTAATAATAATTAAAGCTGCAAGCAGCGTTATGAGGGCCCTCGCACCCCATCGCGTCGAGCCACGCCCAACACCTACAACCAGCACCTCCGATCTGATGTCACATTGATGGAATTCATGCATTTAACCACCAGCTAACATTTCATCTCATTCACTCATCATTATAGTCGTCCCACTAGGTGGCGCTCTAACCATTACTGACAAATGGCAAAACAAACATTTCCTAGCTCGAGTCTCATCACGCCTGCGACCTTTGGGAGAGTTTGGACATTTTGATTTTGAGTGACAGCAGATTACTGCTTTTTGGCGAGTGATTGAAACTCCACGTGCCGCCATGACAACCCCGTTTCCCTGAACGTAAAAAGCTTCACAATTTAACATCACAAAGGTCTTTAGATTCCACACACTGGAGATTGGTTCAATCTGATGAAATCCCTTGGAGGAGTTCGTCAAAGAACGGTGCCTGGAAAGAGGGGAAAATGTTGCCAAAATTGCACATTAATTTTAAAATGGCTGACTTCCTGTTGGATTTGGGATATTGCTCCAAGAGACTTTTTTGTACATCTTGATATCTCCTATACGCTTACCAGGTTTCAGACTCATACATAAAACACAGAGCTGGGGCTGTGGTTTTGAAATTTTGTAGGGGGCGCTGTGGAGCCACTTCGCGCTATTCAATGAAAATGATCACATGCCAACAAAGCGTTCATCCATTTGGAGGTGTGTGCCAAATTTCAAGCCTCTATAAACTTGCCAAGACCCTCAAAAGCCACTTCATCTTTCATGTTGAACAGCGTTGCCACCAGGGTGCGCCGTTCAGTTTAAACTCACAATTTTTGCACTGAAGCATCACGAGGGACTGATGGTGATATTCACCGCTTTTGAGGTGGCCAAGATGAACCTGTGAAAATCAGTACAACAAAATTAAAGCCATGACATTTCCTGTTGCCACTAGGTGGCGCTGTCCGTATTTCCGACAATGGGCACATCAATCTGTTCAGGGCGGGTCTGACATCATGCCTGTAAAGTCTGGTACTGATCAGACTGGATTTCATTGAGTTATACTAATTTGTTTCTCCATGGCGTGACATCAAAGTTCGCCATGCTGCTGGGGTCACACCCTTTCGTGAAAAGTCACAGTTTTCACTGTAACCCAAGACCAACTCCTTAAGGCTTTCCTGGAGAAATTTGAGGCTGCAGATGTCACCCATCACTATACTGTACCCCAAAGTGTAAAACATGACATTTCCTGTTCCCACTAGGTGGCGCTGTCCTTGATGTCAAATATGGCAGTTGAAATATGTTCAGGGGTGG